>NW_020947062.1:11983234-12097052 GCF_900497805.2 Vombatus ursinus | reverse complement strand
GCCCAAAGGGCCATAAAACTATACATACTGTCTGACACAGCAATACAATGCTAGGTCTATATCCCAAAAGGTTCAAAAGAAAAGGACCTATATGTACAAAAATATCTATAGCAGCATTTTGTGATGGCAAAGAATCGGAAATTGAGAGGATGTCATCAATTGGGGAAAGTCTGAACAAGTTGTGGCATATGATTGTGTTATAAGAAATGATCAGCAGGCGAATTTCAGAAAAATATGGCAAGGCCTATATAAACCATTGTAAAGTGAAATGAGCAGAACTGGGAGATCATTGTGTATAGTAACAACAATGTTGTAATGATGATGAACTGTGAAAGACTTAGCTACTCTGATCAATATGATGATCCAAGACAGCTCCAAAAGACTCATGATAGAAAAATGCTATCCACCTCCAGAGAGGGAACTGATGAACTCTTGAGTGCTAATTGAAGCATAATTTTCTGACTTTATTTTTCTTGCTTTTAAAAAAAAATGGCTAATATGGAAAGATTTTGCATGATTTCATATGTATAACTGAAATCATATTGATTGCCTTCTCAGTGGTGTGGGAAGGGTGGGGAGGGAGGGAGAGAATTTACAACTCAAATTTTAAAAAGAATAGAATGTTGAAAATAAATAATTTTTTTAAAATCCCACCATAAAGAGCTATTACGGTGATGATGAAACTCAAGACAAGTCCAGAAGAAGAGAATGACTCCAAAACCAAAGCTCTAAAGGAAAGAAAAAAAAAAAAAAGAAAGAAACAAGCACAGTGTAGGCACAAGTTCAACTAGAATTCCTGGAAGATATGAAGCAAGAGTTTTTCTTAAAAAGAACTAAAAATGATTTTATTAATGAAATGACAGTGCTAGAGCAGTGGTGTCAAACAAATTGAAACAGGGGCCACTACTCCATACATAAGGCTCTCTGAGGACTACACATTGACTTGATTGCAAAATGTAATATCTACATTCTATTGTATTTTTATTTAACTTTATTAAAAGTAACACAAACATAGGAATCAAGTGAAATATTAAAAGGTAAATATAAGCAATAAATCATAAGGGATTAAACAAAGATAAACTGTTTACATTCTAACATGGAGAGAGGTTGCATGTATCCTGTCATCATCAAGGAATATCTAATAAGACAGAGGCCTGGGAGTGTTTTTTCATATTCTTGAAAGGAAAGCCTCTCTTGCCTGGGGGATGTGGGAGAAGAGGAGAGAAAGGGTTAGACAAATTATTGCACATAATTTGGATGTGCAAATAGAAGACTATACAAATGAGGAAGGAATTGAGGAGGGAGGGAGCAACACACTTCACTTTCATCTGAACTAGTCAAAGGAAGGAAGAATAGAGACATATAGTTGGGTGCAGAAATGCATTTCACTCAGCAGGGAAATGGGAGGGAAAAGGGAGAAGAGGAAGATTAATGGTAAATTAGTGGAGGGATTAGTCCTAAGTAAAAAACAAAAATAAAAACAAACAAACAAAAAAAACCTCTTACCAAGGTGGGTGGATCTGGAAGAGGAATTCAAGAGAAAAGAAAGGATAAGAAAATGAGACTAGGCTTTGGTTGAAGGAAAGCAAAGAGGCAGAGAGTAGAAGCAGATTGCATCAAACCTAAAGCCCAGGTGCTAAGCACACTCCTCTCACTATTCTCTTCTGTGTAAAGACTTTGATTGACTACAATGACCAACCAGATTCCAGAGGACTCATAATGAAACATGCTACCCATCTCCCAACACAGAGGTGATAGTTTCAGGGTGCAGATTGACACATATTTTTCCATATATTACATTTTCCAAATATAATGACTAATCAAACAATCAATAAAAATTTATTAAGTGCCTGCTATGCATCAGGCATTATGCTAAGTACTGGGAATGGAAAAAGAGGCAAGAGACTACTGCCCTCAAGGAACGTACAGTCTAATGGGGGAGGCAATATACAAGCAAATAAGTGCAAAATGAGTTATACATAGGATAAATAGGAAATAATGAACAGAGGGAAGGTACTAGAAGAGGGGCTGGGGAAATAGAAGATGGGATTTTAGTTGGGACCTAAATGAAGCCACAGAAGTCAGTAGGCATAATATTCCAGGCATGGGGGACAGCCAAAGAAAATACCCAAGCAGAGAGATTAACTATGCATATTTGTACAAGGGCTTTGTTTTTAATTCAAGGGGAAGGGTGGGGGAGGTGGGAGGTAGAGAAATGGATTTTCATTAATCGAAAAAAAATTATATAAATATATGTGTGTGTATGTGCATATGTGTATATATGTGTCTATATGTGTATGTGTATGCACACATACACACATATTTAAAGAGCATTAGATTTAGATTCAAGAGACCTGGGTTCAAATTCTGAGTCATTTCATTTCTCTGAGTTCTTTCTATAAAATGAAAAGGGTAGGCTCGATAACTTTTATTGTCCTTCCTAGCTCTAAATCTATGATCTTATGATCTATTATCTCTGAGATTATCTCCAAGTGCCCTTCTAGTTCCAAAGTCTATGAGGAACACAGCTACTCTTGCCAGGGGTAGTTCTCAAGGTCACACAGATAACATCAGAGGGACCACAGCCCAGGTCTCCTGACCTGCAGCAGATGGGATGGGTGGGGATTATTGTTCTAACTCCTGATAATAATAGGCTATTGCCTGCCTTAGCAGTGCATGTTTGGCATGTTTTATTTTCAGAAACCTTGGCCTGAAATTTATGCAGTTACTACATGTTGCATCCAATCCATCCTCCCCTCCTTCCTTTGTCAAGGAGCTGGAGACAAGAGTGGCTATCCAGGTTGGGTGAGATCCTTGTTTATTTATCTATTTATTTGTTTGTTTGTTTTTGTCATTCCCTAGCATAACTTTGGGCAGCTAAATGACGAAGTGGATAGAGCAGTGGGCCTGAAGTCAGGAAGGCCTGAGTTCAAAACTGGCCACAGACACTTACTAGCTGTGTCACCCTGGGCAAGTCACTTAACCCTGTTTGCCTTAGTTTCTCATCTATGAAATGAGCTGGAGAAGGAAATGGCAAACTACTCAGTATCATTGCCAAGAAAACCCCAAATGGGGTCATGAAGAGTCTGAAATGACTAAACAACAAGCATAACTTTAAATCTTTCTCCAAGAGAGTCTAATGCTGGATGACAAAGCAGAGCCTAGAGGTGTAGGTTAACTCCTTTAGAATAAGATGTAGGGACAGCTAGGTGGCCCAGTGGATAGAGCTCTGGCCTTGGAGTCAGGAGGACCTGAGTTCAGATCTGACTTCAGACACTTGACACTTACTAGCTGTGTGACCCTGAGCAAGTCACTTAACTCTGATTGCCTCACCAAAAGGCAAAAATATGTATATATAAATAATAAGTAGGTCTTTAATAGGCTTAGAGCAAAGTGAGTGTGAGAGGAAACAGAAGGAATGGGAAAAGCACTGTTTGTGGTTGGAAGATGTGAGTTATAGCTTTATCTCTGATATTTATTAGCTGTAGGACCATGAGCAAGTCACTTAACCTTAATGAGCTTTTTCATTTTTGTCATCTATAAAATAAGGATGTCCTATCTACTTCAAAGGATAGCTGTGAAAAAAGTAGTTTTGTAAACCTTAAATCACTGTAGAATTGTACGCTGTTATTTATTATTTTTGAATGCTCACAGCTGAATTAAGCATTTTTATTGGGTACCTACTCTGTGCTTTAATTAATATTAATTACTATGAATACTCATAATTAGTGACCTTTTTGCTTTTGTTTTCCAAGGGTAGGAGGTGGAGAGGAATGTTAGACTTGGAAAGTCAACCCCTTCCTATTTCTATAAAATCAGGATAAGGGAATAAACATTTATATAGCGCCTAATAGGTGGCAGGCACTATGCTAAACACTTTTCATAACTATCATCTCATGTGATCCTCACAACAACCCTGGGAGGAAGGTGTAGTGTCCTCATTTTACAGTTGAGGAAACTGAGGTTAAGTGACTTGCCTAGGGTTACACAGCTAATAAGTGTCTGAGGCAGGATTTGAACTCAGGTGTTCCCAGCTCTGGGCGAAGCATTCTGTCTACTTTGCCATCAGCTGCCTCTAAGAACGTCTCTGATAACCCCTGTACTATTTAACTCACAGAGTGGTTGTGAGTAAAATGCTTCATAAACCTTAAATATGACTTGTTATTTGTCTTCCTGTGACAAAGAATGACTCAGTATTCACTCAGCTGGAAGAGGCCACAGAAACAG
The DNA here is from genome assembly GCF_900497805.2 of Vombatus ursinus. Taxonomy (NCBI): domain Eukaryota; kingdom Metazoa; phylum Chordata; class Mammalia; order Diprotodontia; family Vombatidae; genus Vombatus; species Vombatus ursinus. Next base: position 12,092,825 of record NW_020947062.1, on the reverse strand, counting down.
CCACTACACAACTATCCTGTTTACCTGGTGCAGGTGCTAAGGACTTGAGTGGGCCATAGGCAGGATTATGTTGGTGTAAGAACAGAGATTTCCTCCCATCTGGCAGGGAGACTCCTTGCATGATGTGGTGATGTGGACCAGATGACTAGTACAGTTCAGTTGTTTAGTCATGTCCAACTCTTCGTCACCCCATTTGGGGTTTTCTTGGCAGATACTGGAGTGGTTTGCCATTTCCTTCTCCAGCTCATTTCACAGATGAGGAAACAGAGGCAAACAGGGTTAAGTGACTTGCCCAGGGTGACACAGCTCGTAAGTGTCTGAGGTCAAATTTGAACTCAGGTCTTGCTGACTCTAGGTCCAGCATGCTATCTACTGCATCACTTAGCTGCCCTGATGACCAGAACAGTACCTTCTAACTCTCAAATTCTCTGATAAATCAGCTTGCTTTCTTACAGATAGTTAGGACTATGAAGAGCATGGGCAACCCCAAGAATGAGCCCTAGCCCAGAGAAAAAATAGAAATTGAGAGATACTGAAGAAACAGTTATTCTGTCTAGAGTCCTATGTGACAGAATGGGTGAATTTAAAGCCACCCTTCTCCTTGCCTTCCCCCACTGGGCCACTTCACCCCACCCTACCCCAAAACCTTTCAATTCATTTAATATCAGTACTGCTTACCACGCCAGCCATGCCAGCAATAATTCATCATAGTATTATTAGGAAATAATTCATAATACTGTTCATTATCCATGAACACATTACTCCCATAGGGAGAAGCCACTTGAGAGATAGATCGGTAATTAGACCTCTTTGAGAAGAAAATTAATTTCAGTGGGCCTCTGCCTCCATTGTCTATAATACATGCACTGGTTTGTGCACCACATATGATGCTGTGAAATCTTGGAGGCAGGTTCTTCCAATTCCTTCCTGCCCATGCAAATTGTTAACTGCTGTACCTGTTAAACAGATCTATACTGTGTAGCAGGTGTCTTTATGGCATCTTTGAGCCATTAACAGGTTTCTCCACCAAATAGCTCACCTTTTCTTTGTTACTGGAAGAGAAACAACTCAAGTTTAGGGTTTATGAAGTACTTTACTCACAACCACCTATAAATTAAGCAGTATTATTATCCCCATTTTATAGATGAGGAAACTGAGGCTGATAGGGTCACACAATTAGTAAATGTTGGAATCAAGATTTGAACACAGGTCTCTCCCAATTCCAAGTCTAGCCCCTATTTCACTCTGCCACATTGTTTCTCAGGCTAGCAGAATAACTCCCCTTTGCCTGGACCTCTGCTTTCATTTATTTCACCTTCCCTTGTGTGATAGTTTTTTGTCTATTTGACCTTCCTACCATGGACTTCTTGAGCCTGTGTCATCTGTAATTTTGTATCCTGATTGCTTATCACAGTACCTGATACATAGTAGATACTTTTAAAATGTGCATTAATTGTATTGAGCAAAATTGAATTGACTTGGTTATGTCGAGGGTGTATTCCCCAAAGAGCTGTCTTCTGATCACATCTGGAACATTCTGTTCAGTTCCACAAACCACATATTAGGAAGGATATCGACAAACTGGAGTTCATCCAGGGGATGGTGCCCCAGAATCGGAGAAACATTCCGTACAAGGATTGATTGAAGGAACTGGAGGTGTTTACCCTGGAGGAGAAAAGACTTCCGAGGAACATGACAGGTTTCTTCAAGTATTTGAAAGATTGTCATGTGAAAAAGGAATTGAACTTGTTATGCAAGGAGCGGTGGGTGGAAGTTGTAGAGGCAGATTTGGGCTCAAGTTGGAAGTTGGAAGGAAAAACTTCCTAACAAATAAAGTCATCCAAAAGTGAAATGAGTTACCTTGGGCTCTCCATCCCTAGAGATTCTAGTGGAGGCTAGATGACCACTAGTTAGGGATTTTTACAGAATATTAGATAGGGATTTGGAAGGGACTCTAGAGGTCATCTAGTCCAGTGTCCTCATTCAATGAATGAAGAAACTGATTCTGTGAGGGCAATTCCTGCTCAGACGCAGTTTGAACTAGGTGGCCTCTGAGATCCTGTGATTCTGTGGGTGCTTGGCAAATGCCACCACACCCTTCAGGACTCCAACTGTTTGACACGTCACCAAGGCTGATGAACAAAATATAGCTTGGCTCCCAGTGATAAGCTGCAAACGACTAGGTTTGTGAATCTGAGAGGCAATTATCTGTGAGGAGTTACCCACTCATCTCTCCTCCGCCGCTATCCTACAGGGAGACATTGTAGGTGGCTGATGCTCAAAACAGACACTGCGGGACGCCCGCTGGGTGTATGCAGAGCCGATCTCTTGTTGAAGAGCCTTTTCTGAAGGAAGAGATGAGGTGTTTGTGAGGATTAAGCACGGGACTGGAAAAATCAGTCAACCAGTTTTAGGACTAAAGGAGTCAGAGTGGCAAAGGAACCTTCAAGATTATCCATTCAGAACTTGGGTCATAGAATTGATAGGTGGAAGGGACCTTGAAGTCCATCTTATATAATTCCCTCATTTTACAGATGACAAAACTGAAACCCAGAGAGTATATGATTTGCAACCCCCCCCCCAAAAAAAAAGTTGGTCACACAGGTAATAAGCAGAAGAAATGAAATTTAAACACAGGCCATCTGACTCCAAATCTACCAGTCTTGTCATCACCACACTGCAAGACCCATCAGCTGACTTCCTCTTTGTTGAAACATCTAGAACTATGGTTTTAGATGTTGTAGGGGAGAGAAGGAAAGAGAAAGTCTCTGCTCTTCATAAGCCTCCAGCTGTGTCTGAATCATAAAAACTCTCTTTGGGAGAAAAAATGTATAGGTCTGGAGATTCATGACTCTCTGAGGTCTCTAATATTCATGATGTACCTGAGCCAGTCCATTGGTTTCAAATGTGGGTCAATATGCTCTGAATGAGTAATCTCTCACATTTCTGTAGTCATTGAGTAATCAAGGGGCCAGAAGTTCCCTTTACTTCCTGAAATACACATCTGGAACATTCTGTTCCTGAAATACACATCTGGAACATTCTGTTCCTGAAATACACATCTGGAACATTCTGTTCAGTTCCACAAACCACATATTAGGAAGAATATTGACAAACTGGAGTTCATCCAGGGGATGGTGCCCCTGTGTATTTACTGTGTTATTTACTCTGTATAATGCTGTATATTTTTTACTGTGTATTTACTCTGCTTTTTCTTATTTCACATGCACATACTTTATCTCATTCAATCATCTGCTTATGAGTAAGGCAGGGCAGAAATTATGATGCCCATCTTATAGGTGGAGAAAGTGTAGTCATACACCTAAGATTACATAGTTACCAGGAGTCAAACTCAAGTCCTTTGACACTTAGTATAGTCCTTTACTCACTATACCAAACTGTCTTCTAGGATCATAGGGTCATTTACTAGGGGTTCTTAACCTAGGGTCTGTGAACTGTTTTTGATTCCTCCAAAATAGGATGTACCCAAAGTCTTAGTAACTTTAAGTTTTGGTGTTCCAGAAGTCAGGGCAATTTAAAGCTAATTAAACTTAAAACTGCACTAAATCTTTTGAGATACCCTGTATTTGATGGCTGTTTTCAGTATAATTGGTTTCCTTTTAATCCTGCGCATTTCATTTTATGTATTTAAAAAACACGGTTCTGAGAAGGGGTCCGTAGGTTTTACCAGATTACCAAAGGAGTCCATGACCCAGAAAAGATGAGGAATCCCCAGTCTAATCCAACCCCCAATTTTGCAGATGAAGAATGGAATGGAATGGAATGGAATGGGGCAGCTCTAAGTGTATTGTTTGGGAGTCACCCTCTTGGCTAGAGTGGCAAAAGCTACAAGTTTTCAAAAGAGATGATACCCTATTGCCGGCTTTCTTCTTGATATAATCAGAAGAAATGAGAAAGCATTGTAAAAGGGAGAGTTTGGGGAAAAACAAAACAAAGCAAAACCTGCAGCCATCTATATTAATCCAGAGTATTTGCCAATACAATACAATATTTATGGGTTTCTCAGAGACTTCAAAGAAGGGAGAGATCAGTAAGGTCAGGGAAGGCTAGAACCCCGAGGGAAAGGTCTTTATCCTGGATGATTGTGAGAATGGCAAAATCTCCATCGGTTGAAAGAGGGACAGTGGAGGGTTTTCAGGAAGTAAAGGGAACTTCTGGCCCCTTGATTACTCAATGAAGATGAACAAGAGAGGTAAATCTCTCAAGTGACCGGTGGAGTAACCAGAACCGAAGCCCGTCCGCATTGGGAGGTGCTTCAGAGTCCACTTAGCCTAACCTATACCTGAACAGAAATGCTGCCTACAAAATTCCCAATAAGTGTGCATTCAAAATTTGACTGAAGACTTCCAGGGATAGAGAACTCACTTTTTCCAAAAACAAACCATTACACTTTTAGATAGCTCTGGTTACAGGGAGCTCTCTCTCTCTCACTCTCTTTTTAGTTTTCAGCGTTCACTTTTATAAGATTTTGAGTTCTAAAATTTCCCCCCTTCCTCCTTACCAAGATGGCATGCAATCTGATATAGGCTGTACATGTACAATCACGTTAAACATATTTCCACATTAGTCATGTTGTGAAAGAAGAATCAGAACAAAAGGGAAAGACCATGAAGAAAAAAAAAAGAGAAAAAGAAAATAGTATGCTTCGATTTGCATTCATTCTCCATAATTCTTTGTCTGGATGTGGGTAGCATTTTCCATCATGAGCCTTTTGGAGCTGTCTTAAATCATTGCATGCTAAAAAGAGCTAAGTCTATCAAAGTTGGTCATCACACAATGTTGCTGTTACTGTGTACAATGTTCTCCTGGTTCTGCTTACTTCATTCAGCATCAGTTCATGTAAGTCTTTCCAGGTTTTTCTGAAGTCAGCCTGTTCATCATTTCTTATGGAACAATAGTATTCTATTATATTCATATACCACAACTTGTTCAGCCATTCCCCAATTGATGGGCATCCCCTCAATTTCCAATTCTTTGCCACCACGAGAAGAGCTGCTGTAAATATTTTTGTACATATGGGTCCTTTTTCCTTTTATATGCTCTCTTTGGGATACAGACCTAGTAGTGGTATTGCTGAATCAGTGGGTATACACAGTTTTATAGCCCTTTGGGCATAGTTCCTAATTGCTCTCCAGGATGGTTGGATCAGTTCACAACTTAGGGAGTTGTTTCTTAATAAAAGAACCTAACTTTGCCACTCTGAAATTTCTTTGCTCTTTGTTGTGCCCTCTGGAGCCAAGCAAAACCAAGAAACGGGGGCAGCTAGGTGGCTCAGTGGATAGAGCTCTGCCTTGGAGTCAGGAGGACCTGAGTTCAAATCCAGCCTCAGACACTTGACACTTACTAGCTGAGTGACCCTGGGCAAGTCACTTAACCCCAATTGCCTCACCAAAAAGCAAACAAAACAAAACCAAGAAACAAACAAACAAAAAAACTCTTTTGCATGACATATACGCAAATACCGATGTAACCCTAAAAGTCAGTGACTCCCACCTAACATAAAGACCCCAATTCTCTGAATTGCTACTTCCACCCAGGAGCAACCTGGGAACTACAGTAACTGGCAGTTCCCACCCCCTCCCCTTAGAAGCATTCAGAAGCGTTCAGACTTAGAAGACTTCAAAATATAGAACAGTTTTATCTGTCTAATAAAGGACACTGAAAGGATTCTCATCCTGACTTAAAAGAGTCAAGAGGCCTCTCCTATTTAGTGATCTACTAACTCTTTATGGACCTACTATGCAGCCCTCATGGCTTGTTTCCATACTATCTCAAGGTGGGCCCTAGCCCAGGTGAAGGGCCTAAATATCATCCCAAGAATCAAGGACCTTCCCTACTTCTAGTGGATTAACCCCCTCTAATTTACAATATGACACTATGTAGGGCCCCAGCAAGGGGGAAGAACTCAGGGTCCACAACAGGAGTTCCTCATCTGGTGGCCTCCTTCAAATCCCAAGGAAAATCTTGCCTTCTACAGGAAGACTTTTCTAATCCCCCCTGATTCAAGTGTCTTCTCTCTGCTTATCATCTCCAATTTATCCTTGCTAGTACGTAATTGTTCATAAGTTAAACTTTGAGGTCCTTGACAGTAGAGACTGTCTTTGGCCTTTTTTTTGTATCCCGAGCACTTAGCACAGTGCCTGGCACATAATAGGTGCTTAATAAAGGTCTGACTAATTGACTGACTGGTGTTCTTTGCCATATTGCTGCTTCCCTGGAATCTCCCCTCTCTCACATTCCTCTTTGGCCGGTCTCTCCTCCAATCTTGTATCCTGAAGGTTGTTCTTTTAGTAGTTTCCATCCTGATTCTCAGACGAGTTGCTGTTCTTTGGCCTCTCCTTTGGTCTCCATCCCCCAGAAGTTGCATCTGACTCTCAAGCAGAGACGATAGTTCTGTGGAATGATTACCGTACCAGTTATTGCAAGCCTTCATCCTTCCAGGGCCAGAATGGCTCCAGGTTAGTCTTTTACTATTTACCATCCTCCAGACAAAAGGTCTCCCCACATGGCTATGAAAATGCCTCATTCCTCGAATGGCACAACAGGTTTCTCAGCGTCTTACTCTAAAATGGCTTACCGTGAATTCATTGCTATTTATCTCCTTTCTCCCTCAATCACCAGAAGGTAAGCCATGAGTTCATTCCCATCATTCCTCTTCTTCCTCAAAAGCTGAAGGTTGTACCAATTGCCTTGGGCTGCTTCTGTGAATTTCTCTGAAAAGGAAGAAGGAATATGGAGGAGGAGAAGGAAAATGGGAATGGAAGCCCGTGGTTTATCAAACTTCTTTCTAAAATGTGACTCTCTGGCATCGAGGTGGTACAGCAGATAGAGCATTTGGCCCTGGAATCCAGAGGACCTGAGTTCAAATCCAATCTCAGACACTTACTAGCTGTGTGACCCTAGACAAGTTACTTAACTCCAATTACCAAATAAAATAAAATGTGATTCTCAGAAAGGCAGCATGGTACAGTGAATAGATAGTTTGCGTCTAAGTCAGAAGGACCTAGTTTCAAGGACCATGTCTGACACACACTAACTGCAACCCTGGGCAAATCACCTGAACATCCCCTAAGCTTTCATTTCCCTGGGAAATTCCCTAAGACTATAAATTTCACATCATTGCTTATTTCAATTGGCAGAAGCTTCCTCATGGGTAGTTCCCTTATCAGCAAAATCACAGTGCTGGATCAAAAAAAAAAATTAAAATCCAGTTCTCCGAGTAGCACAAGATTTCAAGTGTAGGCTGACAATGAGAGAGGACTAGCACCCCCTTCAATGCCCTGTTCCTTAATGCAACCTAAGATCAAATTAACATTTTTGGTTGCCTTGTTGAATTGTTGACTCATGTTGAGTTTATAGTTCATTAGATTCTCCCATTAGTAATTTTGGAGAGAACAGTTCCAGTTGAAGGATGAGATCAGAAGCCAGACTGCAGAGAATTACAAAGGAAGAGAGAAGAAAGCAAGTGGAGACTTCAGTAGTAGATAGCTGTCTCAAGCAGTTTAGCCAACAAAAAGGAGAGATACAGAACTATAACCAGCTGGGATGGGCGGCTCAAGTGAGGATTTCTTGAGGATGAGGGAGATGTATGTATGTTTATAGTCAGTAGAGAAGCAGTCAGTAGACAGGGAGAGAATGAAGATAAGTGAAAGAGGGGGGATGACAGAGGGAGTTCCTAATTTAATGTTCTTCTTATAGCATGGTTGTTCATAACATTGGAATGTAAGCTCCTTGAGGGTAGGGACTGTCTTTCTGCTATTTGTAGTCCCAGCAATTAGCACAGTGCCCAGCACATAGTAGGACTCAATACATGCTTATTGACTTGTTAACTTGACATTGATGGGCATATCAATAGCAGTTTCAAGACATTCCATTAGTAATTAATAGATATTTATGTACAAAGGCAAAAGAGGGACACAATTGATTGGATACAGGGAAAGCTGGTACACAGATAAGAAAAAAGGAAATAATCCAAAATAAAAGAAACAAAAAGGCATTAAAATCAAAATCTGACTAATAACTTCAATGAAAGGGAGAAGAAAACAAAATATCCTAATGGGAATTTTTAAAATGTACTTTAAAAGGTAGGAAAGAAAATAAGCATTTAATAGTACTTACTATGTGCTCAAAATAGTATCAAAAGGAAATTTTTTTTTCAAAATTGAAAAAAATTTGGCAAATGCAAAATGAAAAACAAATATATATAATATATATTTACATATATATGTATTAGTATCCAATAATTTTTCCTCAAAAGTAGCCAACATTGAGAGAGATTCAACTTTAAACCCAAACAGGAAAGGGAAAAAAATGAATTAATGGAATACAAACAAATAAAAAAAAATAATGAAAGTAGAATTTGTGTAGTAGTGACAGGGTATGGGCCCTGAAACACCACTGCCCTGTCTCCCCCAGATTTCCTTGAACTTTTCCACATGGCCACATCTCTGGTGTTCACCTGAGGCTATAATCCTTTCAACTAGCCTTTCATTGTGGCCTATGCCCAAACCTCTAATTCTCTTACCTCTAACCTAGCCCAGTCCTTCCTTCGTTGTCTGGATGTTCCCAGGTCACTTCCCACCCTTAATTCCAACTAGACTGGGGTACCTCCCAGTCACCCCAGTCTACTGTCTCTGTATTCACTGGTTCGAGGTATTCACCCATCTAGCCCTGACCCTCCACTGCAATCCCCTCTGTATGTAATTAATAACAGGTATGAACTCCATAACCAGTTTTAAGGTAAATATCAAGAATTACAAACAGCTTAGAAACAGAGAAACGCTATAGGGAATGTTTGCTGACAACAGGCAGGTAGGAAGGGTGGAGGGGGCAGTTAAACCTTCCCTCTCCTTTCACTGATACCAGAGAGACAAATCCGCAGCTTCAGTTCTTTCCAGCCATACCCGGTTTCTCTGGAAGTTGAGTAGGATGAACAATGAGCATATGCATCTAAACCTACTCTCTTCCCCTCACCTCCCACACCCAGTTTTAATCTACTCAAAGCACCAGATAGAGTGAGTGTGTCTCCTGGATCCATCACACTGAAGCCTGGCATTGCATGGCCTCCATTGGGTTACTTTTTTACCAAACCAAAATTCAATCTCAAGTTTAGTCACTTGGTTCTGTATCCTCCTTCCCTCAGTCTCATGAATCTTCCTCATCCAGGTTGGATGGAGAATTCACACTATCCATTAGACAGCTCCCAGTCCATTGGACTACAACTCCCAGAAGTCCATGCCATCAGCTCCTAGAGTCTTTCCCTAGAGTTAGTCCAAATATCTGGTTCCATAGGTCGCCGCTGCATTTGGGGAAACTGTGTGAGCTCAGTTCCTGGGAGGTTACCTTCTTCCTCGAGGCTATAAGTTCTCTCCAGGCACTGTGCCATTGATTACAAAATAAATGGCAGTTCAGACGACCCTGTTCACAAGCAGCAGGAGCCTTGGGCTTGGAGTCTGAGGACCTATGTTTGGAATCTAATACTTAATACTTGTGGGACCTTGAAGAAGTGACTACCTCTTTCTGGTCCTCAGTTTCTCCACCTATCCAATGACAGCATTAGACTGGATGTTTTCCAAATATTCCTCTAGATCTAAACCTATAATCCTAAACTTCTTGAGGGTAGGGGGTTTCCTTTTTGTGTCTCTAACACCAATTAATTGCTGACTCAGAACCAAAACAAAACACATTTAACAAAACAACAACCCTGCAAGTGTGGAATGTGTTCTAAAGAATGTGGAATTTGGAGTCAGAAGGCCTGGTCTTGAAACCTGGCTCTGATCCTACTAGCTATGTAAAGCCTGGGGCAAGATTCATAAACTCTCTGAGCCTGTTTCTTGTCTATAAAATGGGGATAATAATATTTGCATTAACTCCTTCAAAGGGTTACTGTGAGGAAATGTTTTTGTAGACTTTGAAGTGCTTTGGAAATAGGAATTGTTATCATCATTAGTAGTAGTATTACTAATTATTAGTAACTAATAGTATTATGACTATGACCACTACTAGTAGCAGTAAATAGAGCTCTGAGTCTACAGTTAGTTCTTAGGTTAGATCCTAGGTGAGTCACTGAACCTCTGTTTGCCTCAGTTTCTGCAATTGTAAAATGGGGATTAAAACAGCACCTGCCTCCTTGGGTTGTTGGGAGGATCAAATGAGATAATATTTTGTAAAGTGTTTAGCAGAGGACCTATCACGTAGTAGGTACTATATAAATGGTTATTCCTTCCCTCCATCACTCCTACTTGGGTCAGCGGATTAACCTTTCTGATCCTTCATTCAGTCTCCTTATTTGTAAAATTAATAGCATTTGAGAAGTGGCTTTGGCACAAGATAGAAAACTGGCCCTGCAAGGAGTCCCAGTTCAGTTCAAGTCAAGTCTCTGGCACACGATGGCCACGTCACCCTGGGCGAGGCCCCTTTCTGGGCCCGGAGAACTCTCTAAGATTATAGAAGCTGTGAGCAGATCTGGATCTGTCTTGGTAGAGGGAGTTATACCAGTGAAATTGCAGATCCAGTGTTTTTAAAAAATAGCATTTGCTTTATAGTGTTGCTCTGAGCATCAAATGAGATTATATATATGTGGAGCTTTGCAAACAGGAAGCACTGAATAAATGTGGGTTGTTATTACTAATAACAATAATTATCTTAATTATAAGCAGAAGCAAAGTCCCGCCTCTGACACATGGTGGTTCTGTGACACCGGACAACTCCCCAAGACTCATTTGAGAGAAAGAGCCAACTTGTAGAAAGAGTTTCTCCATCCGGAGAGTTCACTACGTCAGCCAAATCACAGGCCCAGTTCCTATTCCTAACATATAGTCATTGCTAGTCCGGCCTCGGGGTGGCGCCCTCACACCAGAATTTTGTCCCCTGGTTCAAGGCAGGAGATTGGGATGCTCCTGTAGTAGCCGGCAGAGGGCCACAAGGACCCAGAGATACCTACCTTTTAAAAGGAAGGTGCTTCTGAATCCAAACTGTTGAACTGGGCTTTGAGAGGATTCTGGGAGCTTTTAGTGGGGGAGGTTCTGAATTTCTTTGTGTGAAAGGAGAGGCAATGCTAGGGAAAGAGAAGGAGGGATGGAGGAAGGGAGGGAGAGGAGGAGGAGAAGAAGGAGGGGAGACGGAGAAGGAGAAAAAAGGAGGGGAAGCAGGAGAAAGAGAAGGAGGAGGAGAAGGAAAAGGAGAAACAGAAGGAGCGGAAGGAGGAGAAGCAGAAGAAGGAGGAGAAAGAAAAGAAGCAGAAGGAGGAGTAGGAAAAGGAAAAGCAGGAGGATATAGGAGAGAACACGCCTCTCAGGTCCTCATCTAGATCAGTCCTTCATTTTACATGTTGAGAAACTGATACCCAGAGAAAGTGACTTGTCCAAGGTCATATAGCTGCTGTAAGTCAGAGCTGGGATGGCAAATCACATCACCTTACTCCTAATTTTGGATTTCCCCCCACTACCTAATCATCACCAGGATAATCACCACCACCACCACCACCATCATAGCTCACATTTCCATAGCTCTTTTAAGGACTTTCTCTACATCTCTGTAAGGTAAGGAGGGCGGAGATTATCCCCATTTCACAGATGGATTCAAACCCTGGTCTTCTGATTTCATGTCCATCACTCTTTTTGCTGATTCTCCAACGTCAGAGATGGGAGAGGCTGTCTAGTCCAATACCCTCATTTTCCAGATAACGAAATTGAAGTCCAGAGAGGGTTATATCCTAAGTCACATATTGAATTAGTGATAGAATCAGGACTGGAACCCAGGTCTCCTGACTCCCATGCCAGGGCTTTCCCCCCACTAGATCATAGAATGTCAGAACCTTGGAGAACATCTAATCCAATTCCCATTTTAATTGAGGCCCAGAGAGCAGAGGTCACTAATCCAAAGTCACACAGCAGGTTAGTGGCAAGACCTCAGTTCAGGAGATGGCCGGGCCAGAATATTTTCTGGCTCACTACCTTACCTCCATGCTGCTGCCTGGGATGTAGGCCTGGTTATTTCTGAGCCCTGAGAGAGGCACTCCTCCTACTGATGCAGATTCCAAAAGAGGATGTTTCTCTTCACTAATTCTGTCCTGCCCTGGACTTTCACAGCCAAGGTGGCTGAGCAGCTGTTGAGGTCTCTTAAGATAGGATGGGGGGTGGGTGGGAGGTGCATTTCAAAACCGGAGACTTGAGAGGGAAAGAAGAAAATGCCCACAGCCTGTGATTGCACTGTTCTCTATTCCTTAAGGAGGATCTTAAAATGGCCCAGAGTTTTCATTAATGATTCCTACTCGTGGAGGGGACCTCAGAGGACATCTAGTACAAATCCCCTCATCTTTTACAGGCAAGGAAACAGGCCCAGGGTCACACAAGCAATTGGTATTAAAGGCATGATTTGAACCCAGATCCCCTGACTCCAGGGTCAGTGGTCTTTCCATTATACCATAATGGCATTTAAAGCCTAGGTTCTACCTTCTCTTTTCAGGTTTCCTAGAGGCAGCTAGGTGGCATAGTAGTGGATAGAATGCTGGGCCTGGAGTCTGGAATAACTGAGTTCAAATCCAGCTTCAGATACTTCCTAGCTGGGTGACCCTGGACAAGTCATTTCACTTCTGTTTGCCTCAGTCTCATCATATGTAAAATGGGTATAATAATAGTATCCACCCCACAGGGTTGTCGTGAGGATCACAAGAAATATTTGTAAAGCACATAGAATAGTTTCTGGCACACAGTAAGCGTTTAATAAATGCTTATTTCCTCCCTTCCTTCCTGGCCTATTATACAATCCTCCCCCTCACATACTCTACAGTCTAACCAAACTTGCTGTTTGCCTATTTACTACTTACTATTCCATACATACATCATTCCATCTCCTGCCCCTTTGGGCACAGGCTGTCCCCCATACCCCTTTCCTCCACCTTTTGCAACCCTTAGGTCCGTTTAAGGCTCAGCTCAAGGGCCACTTCCTACATGAAGCCTTTCCTGGTTTCTCTAGTTATTAGTCCCCCATCCCCATCACAGTGTGTTTTTTGTTTATTCATCCTCTATTTACTAATCTATGAGTGAATTATATTTCCCCAGCAGCAAGTAATGAAGACTACTTTTGCTTCACTTTCATCTTTGGATCCCTCACATAGGGTCTGGTGCTGTAATGAGTGTTTGTTGATTGACTGGTTAAAATTATAACAGCCCATTGTCAACTGCTACTTCTGCTGAAGGGGCCTGCTTGCATTTACATTGACGAGCACAGTGCTTGGTGCTTAATAAGAAGGCTTGCTGATTGACTGACTGAAGAGTGGATGGAAGAAATGAAGGAACAGTGGAAGGAAGCAGGAAGTAAAGAATGAAGCTAGAGCGCTTGGGGAAAAACTAGAAAGAAGAACAAACAGCTTAGAAGAGAGGCTGGAGGGGGCAGCTAGGTGGTACAATGGATACAGCACCGGCCCTGAGGTCAGGATGACCTGAGTTCAAATCCAGCCTCAGACCAAACACTTGCCACTTACTAGCTGTGTGACCTTGGGCAAGTCACTTAACCCCAATTGTCTTAAAAAAAAAAAAAAAGAAGAGAGGCTGGAGGACCTCATCCACAGGTCCTTTCAGGAGACACCTGGAAAATGGAATGGAAGAGAGTACTCAATAATCCAAAAAGAAATATTAGAGCAAACTCAAAGACTTTCAATACCAGAGGAATCTTTCTTTCCCTAGATATTTTCACTTGGAATTTTTTTGTTTATACATTTTGTGTCCATATATACCACATATGCCAAGAGCTGCTGCAGTGTTGCAATTGTTGTTTGTCCTTCATTTTCGAAGAGTCCTAATGTCTTTTTTTAAATTTTTTTTATTTTTTTAACATTTGCTTTTAAAACTTTGAGTTCCAAATTCTCTCCCTTTCTCCCTCCTCACGCCCCCTCATTGAGAAGGCAAGCAATTCCATATAGGTTATATATGTGTAGTCATGCAAAACATATCTGTAATAGTCATGTTGTAAAAGAGAACATAGACACAAAAAAACTCAAGAAAAATAAAGTGAAAAAAAAAGTTGCTTCAGTCTGTGTTCAGACACCATCAGTTCCTTCTCTGGGGATGGATAGCATTTTTCATCCTAAGTCCTTCAGAGTTGTCATGGATTGTTGTGTTGCTGAGAATAGCTAAGTCATTCACAGCTGAACATCTTACAATATTGCTGTTACTTTGTACTCAGTGCATTTCACTTTGCATCAACCCGTGTAAGTCTTTCTAGGTTTTTCTGAGAGCATCCTACTCATCATTTTTTTTATTTTTTTATTTTTTTCTCATCATTTCTTATAGTACAATAGTATCTCACCATAGTCACGTACAAAACTTATTTAGCCATTCCCCAATTGATGGGCATCCCCTCAGATTCTAATTCTTTACCCCCAGAAAAGATCTGCCATAAATATTTTGGTCCATACAGGTCCTTTTCCTTTTTTTTTATCTCTTTTGGGATGCAGGACCAATGTCTTGACTCCCATGCCTCAGTGTGTAGTGGAAGTGGAATCCAAGACCCCTGGGAGTCAGAAGACTTAATTTCTCTCTGGTCAATACCTTGCCACTTAGTAATCCTGTAACCTTGGAGAAGTCACTTCCCCTCTCTTGGCCTCAATGTCTACCTCTGTTAAATTCGGGGGGCGTTGTCAGTCAGCCAATAAACATTTATTAAGCTTCCACTATGTGCCAGGTACTGTGCTAAGCACTGGGGATACAAATACATAAAAGAAAGACAGCCCCTGCCCTCAAGGAGTTCACAATCTATTGGGGAAGACAATACACAAAAGGAAATTGAAGGGGCAGCTAGGTGACACAATGGATAGAGCACAGGCCCTGCAATCAGGAGGACCTGAGTTCAAATCCGATCTTAGACAATTGACACTTAACTAGCTGTGTGACCCTGGGCAAGTCACTTAACCCCAATTGCCTTGCTAAAAAAAAAGGAAATTGAAAAGAGGTAGGGGAGGGAAGGGAAAGGTACCCCCTTCAGGGGTATGATAGAAAAGTCCAAAGGAATGCAACCTGATGCCTCCTTAAATGGATTTGTTCACTGGTTTTGTTTAGATGCTTTTCTCCTCTTTCTTTTTTAATCTTTGTTACAAGAGAAGGCTTGCTGAGTAGGGGAGGGAGGAGGGTTATAGTCTAATATAAAAGAGATGTAAAAACAAAAGACATCAGTAAAATAAGATTTAAAAATAAACATTGGTTGAGTGAATAAATTCAAACTAAGAGGCTCAAGTACCTTCTGAATAATCAAAGAAATGAAATTACGCCCATTGCGCCTTTGACAGGCAATGGTGAGCTGGAACAAATACTGAATTGGGAGCCAGGAAATCTGAGTCTTGTCCTTGTGTTGCCTCTTAGCAGCTAAGTAACCTTGAGCCAATAAGGTCATCTCTCTGCACCTCGGTTTCCTCCTGTGATAATGATCCCTGCCCTGCCTCCCTCCTGGGGTGGCTATGAAGACAAAATGAAGTAATAGACTGAGATGTACTTTGAGAAGTTAGAAAGCCTGGCCCAAATCTCAAGTATTGTTATGGTAACTCCCTAGGGGTGGCCTTGAAGTGATGGTGGAACTATGATAGTTCACTTGGCACTCTATATATCTGAGCTCTCATTATTGGCCCAGTGCTGAGGTCTTTATCCTTTTCTTCCTCTCCCCAAATGAATATTTTCTGAAAGTTTACATTCTGAGAGGCTCTGATGTTAACTGGTGGAGACTGGAGAAGAAAGGGAAGGCAAAGCTGGAGAGAGGGGAGTGGTATCAGTCTTGGAGAAAAGGATTATGGAGACTTTATCCTCATCATACAGAAGGAAGATGTATTGGAGAGATGTCTGGTGAGAGAACTCAAGAGACTGGCCTTTGCCCAGCCTAATAGATAAGGTTACCTGTCCCATGGAACCAAGAAAAATACAGAAAGTGAGGAGAGAGACATAGAGACAGAGAAAGAGATGTAGAAATTATGAAGTAAAGAGAGAGAGAGAGGACAGAAAGAGAGAGAGGAAGAGAGAGAGAGGAAAGAGAGAGGAGAGACAGAGACAGAGACAGAGAGAGAGAAAGAGAGAGAGAGAGGAGAGAGAGAGAGGAGAGAAAGAGAGAGATTTACTTTGAACTTCAGAGAGCACTGGGAAGCCTCCCCCAGAATAGCCTTTGACTTGGATTTTACATATAACTAATGAGTATTCCTTCAAGGGTATCTGGCTTCTTAAAGAAATATTTATTGTTACCTTTTGTTTTTATATAACTTTAATTTTCAAATACAGTCTTCCTCTCTCTCAACACCAGAAAGCCAGAAAACTAGAAAGTAGGGGGATGTTCCATACCCATAGTCCTCAACCTCTGCAAAGAAGGGACAGAGGTACATTTTCTCTCTTCTTCAGGTTCAAACCTGATGATAATGGGTTTTCCCCCCCTTTTAATAATCTTTTCTTCTGCAATACTTGTACTGGGTGAATAAAAATAGGAGTTAGTCTTAGGATATTGAGATACCCTTTCACACATTTTCCAAGGTTTTCTGGGAGGGGGTGGTGGGTCACAGGCATGAGAAGATCCCTCCAAATGTACCTAAGCCCTTCACGCTGTGAGGGTCTCTGAGAAAATTACACCATCACCACCAGATATTCAATTATTCTAAAAGACCACCTAATAATAACAGTGCACATTTATGTAGTGCTTTACAATTTACAAAATGTTTTCACATCCATTATCTCACCCTTCAGTCTAAACAGCTTCTGCTCAGAGAAGCTTCCAAAAGTCCTGAGAGGAGGCAATACAGAATTTCAGAGAATTCTGGGATGCTTTATTGGGTAGCTTTACACCTCCCTTTCCCTTCTCTCTCACTCTGTGCCTCCTCCACTCAGATACTGCCAGGACCTGTTTTGAATCTCCCTCCAAAAAAAATACCTAACCTGGGTTCCTTATTGAAATACCCCTCACACCTGAGGCTGCCAGCCCAGAGACCTGTTGGGTGCTCAGGAAGTCTCTCCCCAGGTTTCTAGAGCCTATTGAAAAGTCATTTGACTTTCTACTTAACTACCAAGTCAGGATGGGTGGGGGTGGGGAAGCCAACAGAGGGTAAGTACTATATTGTTATGACAGTCCCTAGAGACTGACCATCCAGTCAGCACCCATCCAGGCCAATGTTTGCATACAACCAAAAGGAAACATGACTAATCTTATGTGGCATCCAGCTTTATCTCCCATCAAGCCATCCACCCTGACCCATCTGGCCAAGTGTCCTGATATTGTCTCTTTTTCCCCTATCTAGAACTGCACTCTCTGGTCAGTCTGGCCATTGTAAGCCACGTACCCATTTTCAATAGCTCATCCACTCAGCTTTGGAACTCCTACCTTGGGCTGAGCTATATATATATATATTTTTTTGGGGGGGGGGGAAGAAGGCAATCTGGGTTAAGTGACTTGTTTAGGGTCACACAGCTAGTAAGTGTCTGAGGCCAAATTTGAACTCAGGTCCTCATAACTCCAGGGCTGATGCTTTATCCACTTTGCCATCTAGCTGCCCCTATGGGCTGGGCTATATTGATTGGTGAGCGAATGCAAACTCTAGCTAACTATACCCCCGACAAAAGCACGTTTCACATCCCATCCACCTGTCCACCTTGGCCACATTAGCATCTTTCCAGCCACCACACATAGCACCACCCACTCACCCACCCACACATCATCACCTCTTGCACTAAGCACAGTAATCAAATCTATACTATCATTTGCCATTGCTTCTGGAAAGCACTTGACATCTTCCTGATAGAATACAAGCTCCCACTAAGCTTTCTGTGTTTGTTTCTTTAGGGCTCAGAACAGTACTCCTTTCATTCATTCTCTCAATTGCCTGCAGGCAGATCTTACACTCTGCAGCTGTAGAGGTTTAGGGCAAGAGCCCAAGGCTAGGTATTGGATAGGCCTTAGTCCGTTATTAACTTACTGTGGACTAGTTCTTTCCCTCTGATGAGGCTCACTTTGTTCAGCTGTAAAATGGAAACAATAAGACCTCTAATCTTTCTCTTTCTCTCAGGGGCAGGTGTGATGCAGTGGAGAGAGAATGGTCCTCAAAGTTAGGAAGACCTGGGTTCCAGTCTTGTCTTTGACACATGGTCACTTAACCTTTGTATCCTGAGACAGTTCTCCAGTTGCCAATCATCTGGGATGGGAGTGTCCTCACTTAGCATAAACCTATGAAATCACTGGCCTAGAGCCAAATCCGCCTATTCATGACTTTCTCCCTCAGACCTCATATATTGCACCTGGTTAATGCATTTATCATAAAGCCAGTGAGAGTGTGTTATAATCATCTCTGTGTCTTCTCAAAGCTCAAATATAAACTCTTCTATTTGACATTTAAAATGCTTCAACAGGGCTCTTTCTTAACCCTTCCAGTCTCCTTTCCTATTACTACCCTCCATGGTGGCAGTGGTTGAAGCACTAACCCCAGAGTCAGGAAGACTTTTTCCTGAGTTCAAATCTGGCCTCAGACACTTACTAGCTGTGTGACCCTAGGCAAATAACTTAACCCTGTTTGCCTCAGTTTCCTCATCTGTAAAATAAGCTGGAGAAGGAAATGGCAAACCACTCCAGTATCTTTGTCAAGAAAACCCCAAATGGGGTCACAGAGAGCCAGACACAACTGAAAAATGACTGAACAACCACCCACTCTACAATCTAGTCAAACTGGCCTATGTGCTGTTACTCACACCTGCTACTCCATTTCTAGTCTCTGCACCTTTGCATAGGCTGTCCCTCATACCTGGAATGTTCTCCCTTCTCACATCTGCCTCAAAGAGTCCCTGGCCTCCTTTAAGACTTGACTAAAATACCATCTTCTGCAGGAAGCCTTTCCTGGTCCTGGCAGCTGCCTGAGAGTTCCAATCCAAGGCTTTGAATGTGTGTATGTTCATATTATCTTTTCTAATAGAATGTAAGCTCCCTGAGGGAGCTTACATTTTTATCTTTGTATCCTCAGTCTTGCACAATGCCTGGCAAGTAGTAGGCATTTAATAAGTGCTTGCCAATTAATCAATTGATTGATAATAATTATCATTTACACAGTGTTTTAAGGCTTGTAAAGATACATTATCTTGTTTGAGTCTCACAAGGACTCTGTAGAGTAAGCTGGTATTATTATCCCCATTTTACAGTTGAGGAAACTGAGGTTCAGAGAGTTGCCCATAGTCAGTGTGTGTAAGGTGGCATGGATCCAATTTGATACAGGCAGCCAGGCCAGGATCCATGGTTCCTAAACACTCACCCTGCGCTTGTGCCAGGCTGACAAACTTAGCCAGTAAACACCCTCACGCTGCGCTTGCTCTGTGCTGACACATCATTATATTACCATAGTTAATGTAAACTTATGAGCTTATAGTTGGCATGTGGCCTTCTTTGTCTGCTTCTCTATAAATCAAGTGGCACTGGCCGGGAGGTGTGGATGCCTCCTCACCTTGTCTCAGCCTGCTGCCATGGACAATAAAGTGATATGACTCCACTTCTGAAGTCTGTGGGGATCCAGAGTGAACCTGCCTGGAGCCCAGGAGCTCCTGTCTAATAGTCACTTACCTAGTTAGTACCAGAGACAGAATCTGAACCCAGTTCTTCCTTATTTCAATTCCATCTACTATACAGTTGTCTCTTGACTATAAACTGAATGAAGACAGGTTCCCTATTTTGTCTAAACTTGGTATGTTGGGGAAGATACAACATGGTGTTCTGCATATAATGGGTGCTTAATAAATGTTGACTCATGTTGTATTATCTATAAGTCACTGCCCTTGGGTCTGGAGATACCAAGAAGAAAAGGGAGACAGTCAAGGCAGGCCTTGATGAAATTAAAAAACTAGTTTGAGGATAAGTCCTGAACACAGAAAAACATCCTGCAATAGTAATATCAGAGGAAAAATCCGAAGTGGTCTGGGGAAGTGTGAGGAAAATGTGGGGAAAAGTATGAGCTAACTAGTATCAGTTATTGGTAATTAAACTTTTATCTTCTAGCCTTGCCTCTTGATTTATTGAGCTCCATTCAAATGGACTAAGGTGGGAAGAGTTGCTCTCCTTGGAGGATTCTAGGATTTCTAGATTGAGGAACTCCCCAGCACCCACAGAGCTCATGCATTGAAAATTCAGGAAAAGGATAAAAAAAATCATAGATTTAGGACCTGAAAAGGCCCGTGATGCTATTAAGTCTAGACAGCCTAATAAAAATAAGAATAGGCGCACACATATATACATGTATAAGTATGTATGTATATGTGTGTATATATATACATATATACACACACATACATATTTACTTATATATTTATGTATAAAGGTTTGTAAAGCACTTTATATATGTTATCTCATTTGGTCTGCATAATAATCCTGCAGGTAGGCACAATTATTATACTTATTTTACAGATGGAGAAATAGGCCAAGACAGATTAAATGATTTTCCTAGGGTCACATACCCTAGCTCGTAAATATATGTAGGATTTGAACTCAGGTGTTTCTGACTTCGAGTCTAGGACTCCATCCACTATGGCATCTTAGCACCAAGTATCAAGAGGTTAACTTTCTTTTTTCAAATTGATTTTTCAATGATAATCTTTTGTTTTTACGTTGTCTAGATTTTCCCTGAGTCCCCCTTCCCAAAAAGCTATATCTTTATAACAAAGATTTTTTTTAAAAGAGAGGAAGAAAAATTTTAAATAAAACAGATTAGTAACTAAAAAACTGACATTATATATAATGTTCAATACCTGTGGTACCTCCCTCCCCATTCCCTACCTCCCCAACTCTGCAAAGGAGTCAGGAGAGGTATCTTCTCATATCTCTTCTTTGGGGCCTAGCTTGTTCTCTGTAATTTCACCAACATTCATTTTCAATTGTTTTATGGTTTTTGTATTTTCCATTTACCTTGTTGTGTCATTGTGCATACTATTTTTCTGACTCTTCATTCTTTACTTTGCATCAGTTCATGTAAGGCTTTTCATGTTTCTCTGTATTCGTTGCTTCTTATAGCACAGTAATATTATATTACATTCATGTACCACAGTTTCCTTGGCCATTTTCCAAATAATGGGCATCTACTTTGTTTCAGATTCTTTGCTATACCACAAAAAGTGCTGCTATAAATATTTTGGTCACAGACCAAAAGAGATGGACATTTTAGCCACTTTATCTGAACAATTACAAATGGCTTTCTAGGAAGAAACCTAGCCATATATAAACGCTCCAAATCACTATCCCCTTTGACCCAGCTATACTATTGCTAGACCTATCTCCAAAAGAGGTCAAAGAAAGAAAAAAAAGAAAGAAAGAAAAAAGTGTATAAAAATATTTATGGGAGATTTTTTTGCGGTGGTACAAAACTGGAAACTAAGAGGATGTCCATTAATTGGGGAATGGCTGAGCAAATTATGTATATGAATGTAATGGAATGCTATTGTGCTATAAAAAAATGAAGATGGATAACTTCAGAGAGACATGGAAAGACTAGTTATGAAATAATGTAGAGTGAGGTTAGTAGAACCAGAAGAGTGGTTTATACTATAACAACAATATTATAAAAATGAACAATTTTGAGGCCTTTTGTAAAATAATGAGGAATAAAATGAACAGCACCAAGAAAATAATTTATATAATGACAACTCTGTGAAAACAAGCAATTTTGAAAGCTATAAGAATTACGATCAATACAATGACCATTCATGATTCCAGAGGTGATAGATTGAAAGTACAGAATGAGACATATATATATATATATTTTTTTTTTAACAAGCCAATAAGAAAATTTGTTCTGACTATGCTTATTTGTTACAAGGAATTTGTTTTTCCTGTTGTTGTTTTTTTACCCAAGAGAGTGGAGGTGTGAGAAAAAAAATAGATTTCTGTTAATTAAAAAAATAAAATTGAATTTAAAAAATTCCTTTCCAGAATGTTTGTACTGATTCATAGTTCCACCAATAACGCATTACTGAGCCTGTCTTTCTACAACCCTTCCAACATTAACTGTTCCCATTTTTGTCATCTTTGCTAATTTTCCAGATATAAGCTTGAACCTTAGGGGTGTTTTTATTTGCATTTGCATTATTAGTAGTGATTTAGATCACTGTTTTATGTGGTTGTTGACAGTTTGAGAACTATTTTTATTTTGAAAACTTTGTGCGTATCCTTTAACCATTTGTCCATAGGGGAATGGCTTTTAGTGTCTATATTTCTATTCGTTGTCTATATCTTGGATACAAAATCCTTATTTGAGATATTTGTTATAAAGATTTTTCACCCCAGTTGACCACTTCCCTTCTTATCCTAGATGTATTGTTTGTGCAAAAGTTTTTCCATTTTCATGCAATCAAAACTATCTATTTTATCTTTTATGGTTATGTCTATCCCTTGTTTGGTTAGGAATACATCTCCTACCCAGAACTGTGAAAGGTATATAATGCGCTTCTCTTCTAGTTTTTTTATGGTAGAGTCTTTATTATTAAGATCATATATCCATTTTGAAATTATTGTGGAATATGAGATAAGGGGTTAGTCTAAGCCTAATTTCTGTGATAGAGTTTTCTAGTTTTCCCAAAAGTTCTTATCAAATAGAGAATTTTTTTCCTAAGGAATTTATGTTTTTAGGTTTATGAGGACACTGGATTATTGACTTCCATTATTTCTGATTCTCTTTTGTCTAGACTTCTTTTGATCTCCTTGTCTAGACTGTTCCATTGATCTATTTCTCTTTTCTTTAACCAATATTAAATTGTTTGGATGACCGCTGCTTTATAATATAATATGAGGTCTGTATGTGCTATTACCCCTTTCATTCCTGCCTTTCTCATTATTTCCCTCCATATTCTAGATTTTTTGTTCCTCCAAATTAATTTTATTGTTATTTATCTAACTTTGTAAAGTATACCTTTGGTAATTTGATTGGTATAGCATTAAATCTGTAAATTAACTTTGCTAGTGTTGTCATTAAATATTGGTATAGCCTGGTCATGAGTATGAAATATTCCTCCAGTTATTTATGAAGTTTATTTCTTTAAGAGCATTTTGTAATTGAATCTATAAAAATATTGAGGATGCTTTGGTAGGTCAATTCCCAAATATTTTATGCATTTGAGTAGTTATTTTGGATGGAATTTCTCTTTCTATTATTGTCTTTTGGATTTTGTTGTTATTATATAAAAAATGCTGTTGATTTTTGTGGGTTTATTCTATAGCCTACAACTTTTCTAAAGCTATTAATTATCTCAGTTTCTTTTGCTGATTCTCTAGAATTTTCTAAATAAACTATCATGTCATCAGCAAATAAGGATAGTTTTGTATCCTCTATATTTGTGCCTTTAATTTCATCCTCATTTATTACCATTGCTAGTATTTCCACAACTATGTTAAACAATAACAAGAAAGAGAATGCAACCTTGCTTTACTTCTGTATATATTGGAAAAGACTAGTGTGTCCTCATTGCATTTGATGCTTGCTCTTGGATTTAGATAGATATTTTTATGATTTTTTACAAATCCCTCTATGCCTATATAGGATTTTTAGCATAAATGAGAGTTATACTTTGTGAAATGCTTTTTTCTGTGTCTATTGAGATCATCCTGTAGTTTGGGAATGTTTTTTATCTTAATGTGGTTAATTATATTGCTTGTTCTTCTAATGCATTAGAATCTTATCTCCAACACTCAGGAGTTAAATGACTCTGGGTAAATACTTATATAGCTAAGTGACATTGCAGGACTTTGAACCCATGTTCTCCAACTCCAGTCTCCTGTGTAAAGTTCTTAAGTCTTTCAAAGTTGTTTGTTTTTCCAATTTGGTTCTTATTACATAAATTGTTCTCCTGGTTCTTCTCATTTCACTTTGCATCAGTCTATACAAGTCTTCTCAAATTTTTTCTCAAACCATCCCTTTCATCATTTCTTATGGCATGACAGTATTTCATCACATTCATATACTCCTTCAGTTTCTGATTCTACAAAAAGAGCTGCTATGAATAGTGTTATATATATGAGTGCTTTTTCTCTTTCTTTGATCTCTTTGGGATATATTGCTGGATCAAGGGATTTGTACAGTATAATAACTTTTTGGGCATAACTCCAAATGGCTTTGAAGAATGGCCAGGCCAATTTATGCTTTACCACCAGTGAACTAATTAATGTACCTATTTTCCCACAACCTCTCCAAGCATTTGTCATTTTCCTTTTTGTCAATTTTGCCAATCTAATGGGTGTGAGGTAGAGTATCAGAGTTGTTTTTACTTATATTTCTCTAATTATTAGTAACGTAGAGCATTTTTATGTGACTTTTCATAGCTTGGATTTCTTCCTATGAAAACTGCCTGTTTATAAACCTTTAAACATTTACTAATTTGGGAATGGCTCTTACAGTTTTGAATCAGTGGCCTATGTATCTTAGAAATAAGACCTATATCAGAGAAACTTGCTGCAAAGATTTTTATTTTTTTCTTTTCTTTATTTTTAACATTCTTTTTAAAAACTTTGAGTTCTAAATTCCCTACCTCCAGCTCCTCCCCCACCCATTGAAGGCAAGCAATATGATACCATTATACATGCAAATTTATGCAAAACATATGCAAAGATTCTTAAATGAAATAATGTTTTGAAATGCTTTGCAAACCTGAAAGTGTTATCTAAGCATAAGCTATTATCACTCTGTGTTCCAAAGGTCCTTCTAGTTCTGACATTTTCTGAGTCTGTGGGCCCAGCAGAAGATATAGGATACAGTTCTAGAATAAATGACAGCCCAGGCCTGGAGATAGAGGGATGGAGAAGAAGAGGGAGCTCCTTGCCTCCAATTCTGTCCCAGGTCTGCTCCCGTTGCCATCTGTTAGGAGATGGTTGTATGCCCCCATCCTCTCCATTCCAGCTCAATGCCCTCAGTAGTTTTGAGAACAGAGTATTTACTGTTTCCTTCCAGCTGAGGGAAGATAGGGAACAGCCAACAGCCTCTTCCATCAGCCAAGCTGCCAGTCAGGAAAATCTTTAGCCACACTTTTGGTTTCCTGGGAAAGAAGCCCATTAAAGGAGTCTGTCTGTTCCCATTCCTATAGCAACCCTGCCACAATGCCCCGTCCTAGTTCACTCTCTCTCCCCTCCCCCCAGTACAAACCACTAGCCCTGATTTCCATGTTCTTTGGACTACATCCTTGCCTAGGAAACCTTTTTCAGCAGAGAAAGAGAAAGATCAAGATAAAGGGGGCCTCTGAGGAGGATTTCTGATTTGTAACAGAGGCAGTCAGGTGTTACGGGTTTAAATCTCAACTCTGCCACCAACTCATTTTGTGACTTTGAGCAAGTCCTTTCCTTTCTCTGGGTCTCAGTTTTCCTATTAGTAAAATGAGGGATTCAGGCTAACTGACCTCCACGGTCCTTTGGGCACTCTAAAATGACAGAAGCAATACTGTGGCTACAGTAAAATGAAAAGAAAGACAAAACAAAGCAATTCAGGCTGAATTCTGTGAAACTGAAATAATCAATCTTGGCCCCTAAGAAGAGATATGAGACTGCGCCCCTCTCTTTATGCAGACTTATGGGACCATGGGCATAGAATATCCAATATTGGACTTGGTTGATTAGTTGTGCTGAACTGTTTTTTTTTTCTCTTTTTTTGTTCTATGTTATAAGGGATGACTGTGAAGAAGAGGGGGAGGAATATATTGAAAAATGTAGATGATGTAATGAAAAATATAAAAAAAATCCCAAAATATATTTTTAAAGATGTATGTCCCTTCACTATAGTCCCCTTGTTACATATATGTATATGTAGGTGAATGTATATATGTGTGTGTGAAATATATATCTATATACATTAGATAATCTCTTTATATGTATGCCTATGTGTATATATACTTCTACATGTATCTTTACATACATATGTGTCTATATACATAGACATGCACACAGACATACACACATTCTTTTATATTTTGGAGGCAATGAAAAGAAGTAGATCCCCTGAATTGGGATCTCAGAGTTTGCAGTTCTGCAGCTGGTTTGCTATGTGATCTCAGACAAGTCACTTACCTACTCTTGGCCTCAGTGTTCCCATCTATAGACCCAAGGGGGTTGGACCAGGAGATTTCTGTTGCAGTTGTAGTCTTTGATGATCCTGAAATGGCTTCTTCCAAACTTATAATTACAATTAATCTATCACTCATAATAGGCTCTGCATGTTTCATAGGATTAGAGCTGCAAGGGACCTTAGAGATCATCTAGGCCAACAGTTTTATAAATTTTTGGTCTCAGGACCCTTTTACTCTCTTAAATGTTATTGAGGACCCTAAAGAGCTTTTGTTTTTGTAGGTTAAATCTATCAATGTTTACTGTATTATAAACTAAAACATCTTAGTATTATTATGAAAACAGTTTTGGCCTTGCATGAAAGCATGAAAGGGTC
Organism: Vombatus ursinus; assembly: GCF_900497805.2. NCBI lineage: Eukaryota > Metazoa > Chordata > Mammalia > Diprotodontia > Vombatidae > Vombatus > Vombatus ursinus. Next base: position 12,066,403 of record NW_020947062.1, on the reverse strand, counting down.
TCAGGGACCCCCACAGGTCCTCCATTCATACTTTGAGAACCACTGAATTCTAGTCCAAAATGGGGAAGCCATTTGCTCAAGGTCATGCTGGTTGTAAGCAGAGGAGATTAACTAAGGGTCCTGGGCTGCCCTCACTGTTTAAATGGCTTCTCGTTTTCTGAAAGGGAATATGGAGGGGGTGGTGGTAAAAGTCTCTCCCTGGCTCCTCTCTGGGTCCCTCTGTCTTTTTTCCCTTTGAAAATGATTTTACAAACTCAGGGAGGGATGAGATGCTTGTGCCAATACCCTGGGGCCCTTGAATACTCCACTGCAAGGGGCTTGGAACGAGGAAGGTTTCACAATGAGGAGGGACAAGAGCAGGAGCCAGACCCTCAGACTCAAAGCCTGTGAGAGAGCTTTGTTACAGGCTATGCCCTCTGCCAACACCATCCTTCAAGATGGCCCTGCAGGGACAAGACGTCTCTCCTTTTATTAGCTGTCCCTGGGGACCTGGGTCATTCTAGACCACGTGCTTCAAACCAAATATTTTCTTGTCCTCTCCTCTCATTTCACCAATAACAGAACCAGGGATTCCTTCCTGGGCTTTGGCCACACACACACACACACACACACACACACACACACACTATTTCCACCTTGGCTCAGGGTTGGCTCATTCTGATTTGGGTTTCTATAGTAGTTTTGCTATGTAATCTCTCTGAGTCGTGATTTCCCCAGAAGTCTGGAATAAGTTTTGGTTATTCCCTATTTCTGGGGGTGGCAGCAGGATGAGAAGCGACAGATAGTGAGATTGGGAATCATGAGAAGTAGGTTCTAGCCCAGGCTCTGTTATTTACTTGATGAAGGAACCTGAACAAGAACCCACCAATCTCTGGGCTTCAGTTTCCTCATCTGTAAAAATGGAGGAGTGGAACTACAGTAGAAAGTCCCTTCTTGGTGTGACATTCTATATTCTGTATTTTAAGGGTCTTAGTTTTATCATTCTATATTTTAACATCTCTCCCAGTTCTGACCTTCTATTTCCTATATTCAACAATTCAATTCAATAAACATTTATTAAGTACATACTATACTTCAGGCAAAACAAAATTGTCTTCAGGAAGCTTACATTCTATTGAGAGGAAAAATGTCTGCATATAAGTAAATACAAAACCTATTCAAAGTACTTTCCAGTGGTGTAGGATGGTTCTAATACATACGACAATTTGTTAATAATAGGACAGGTATTCCAGAAAGCACAATGGGTAGGGACGATTGGGATAGAGACACTGGAGCAAAAGAGCTGACATGATTGAATATGAGGGAGTAGAGAATGGTGGTCAGGGAAAGGAGCTTCTGCCTAGCCAGCCTTTAGCTAAAAAATGCAGGGATCCTGAATGGAAATATACTGCAGAAGATTGTCATGCCTTTCACAGTATCAAAGGTCTCTGTGGAATGTAAACTTCTTAAGGGAATGCATTGTCTTCTTTTTGTCTTTCCTTCTCATACCTACCATGGTCCCTTGCATATAACAAACACTTAAATATTTGTTGAACTGAGTAGAACTGAGATTTCTTCTAGTTCTGACATCCTATGTTTTACGTTATAAGATCCTCTCCAGTTCTAATATTCTGTGATTCTATAAAAAATAAAAAGCATGTCCTTAAATTTTTCTGCAATCTATAAAACTACTCTTGTCAAGGCCCTCACTACCTTCTGCCTGGACTATTGCAATTATGTCCTAATTAGTCTGACATCCATTTTCTCTCCTCTACAATCCATCTTCCACAGTTGTCAAATTAATGTTCCAGAACACATTAAACGTGAAATGCAAACTCTTTTGTTTGGCATTTAAAGGCCTTTACAATCTGACTTTAGCCTATCTTTCCAGGCTGATCACTGTTACTCCCCCTCACACTTGCCCATTGCAGTCAAACTAGCCCCCTTGCTATTCCCCATATATGAAATGCCATCTCCTGCCTCCACACCTTTGCAAAGTCTGTCCCCTGTGACTGAAATAATCTCCCTCCTTACCTCCACCTCTTGGAAGTCTGCTCCCTTGAAGGTTCAGCTGAAGTGTCATCTCCTACAAGAAGACTTTCTCAATTTCTCCAATAGTTTGTACCACCGCTAACCCTCCATCACCGTGTCTTTATTTTGAATAGATCCTGTATTTACTTATTTATGAAAATGTTCCATGCCCCCAGGAAAAGGTAGCGAGGGCAAGGATTGTCTCATTTTTGTCTCTGAAATCCCAGCATTTGGTACATCTCCAGGCTTAATAAATGGTGGAGGATTGATCGATGGATTAACTTGTTAAAATTAGAGCAACCCATTATCAACTTCTGGCTCTGCTGAAGGCTCCTGCTTTCTATTTGGACCGTTTTTTGGAAGATAACACAAAGTAGCCTGATGCTGAAAGGCTTGAATGACAATCCCTATTTACCCTCAAGCAGTCCACATTGAATAAGAGATGGAGGAAACACAAGCAGCTTCTCTCCCTTTATTCCTTTTCCTTCCATCTTCAATGATTTCTGAAAGCCCACCTCCTCCCAAAGTGGTTTTCCTGAATTAATCAGAGGGAAGCTAGCAGCATCCCCTTTCCCTGACCATTCTAGCCATGCAAATATCATGACTCCCAGGTATTTCTTATTTCCTGCCCACATACCCCCTTGCCCTTGAATTTCTACCTCCTTTAAAAGGTACTCAGCCTTAATTTGTTTGGGACAGAAAAACTTAACTATTTATATTTCTCCCCTGTGCTTCATCTCTTCTAAGGATAGGTGTCTTCTTGTTTGTCCGAGAGTCCCATAGAGGACAAGAATTAGTCTTTACACCTAACTAAACCTTAAATGGTACCCTGCTGCCTACCAACTGAAGTATAAACTACTTAGCCTGGCATTTGAGGTCTTCTGCAATCTGTTTCAACCAATCTAGCCTTCCTTCTCACTCTTCTCTTTGTTGTGATTTAGTCGATTAGTCACATCCAACTCTTTGTGACCTCATTCGGGCTTTTCTTTTTTGGCTAGGCAATGGGGTTAAATGACTTGCCCAGGGTCACACAGCTAGTAAGTGTTATGCATCTAAGGCCAGATTTGAACTCATGTCCTCCTGACTCCAGGGCTGGTGCTCTATCCACTACGCCACCTAGTTGCCCCATGGAGTTTTCTTGGTGAGGATACTGGAGTGGTTTGCCATTTCCTTCTCTAGCTCATTTTACAGATGAGAAAACTGAAGCAAATAAGGTTAAGTGACTTGCCCAAGGTCACACAGCTAGTTAGTATCTGAGGTCAGATTTGAACTCAGGAAGATGAGTCTTTCTGACTTTTGGCTCTGCGCTCTGTCCACTGTACCACCTAGCTGCCCTTAAATTTTGTATCTCCCCTGGTACCCAGAACAGTTCATTGAAAAATGAACAAATACATGAGTGGGAGTTTATCTATCAGTTCACCCATCCGTGTGTCTGGGAATATGTTTGTCTGAGTCCAGTATGTATGTGAATATTTATAGGTGAGAATCTGTATGTGAGGGCTTGAGGCCTAACATCTGTATGAAATGTTGTTTCTGTCGAAGTTTATGAATATGAATGCATATGTGGGTGTGGACCTGTATGTGTTCATGTACAGATAAGTGTAAGGGTAAGCAGGTTTGTGAGCATGCGTATGGATGAGTGTGTGAAAGGCTATGTCTGGCTCACTACCTTGGCTGATTCCATAGTAGGTTGGGGCAGGGATAGGAATATAGCCCTCCAAGCCTGAGAAAGCTATGTCTCCTGGGCTCTCTCTTTCTCAGTTCATCTGTGGACACCAGTCTCCTCTCTCCATATCCTAATTCCCACCCCCCAGCTCAGGGTTGAGGGTCTGGTGAATTTATGAGGGGGGCCAAGGCTGGGTTGCCTTTGAGGCCCCCCTCTTTGTTCCAATGACAATTCCCACCAGCAGAAGAAAAGACACTTTTCCTGTAGCGGCCTGAGCTGCAGGGTCGCCTCATGCAGGAGGTCCAGCATGCCCCTGCACACAAAGGCCAGGCCAGGGCTGGGTCAGGCCAATGGGCAGCTGGCGCTTTGTTCACTGAGATGGAGGCTGGACCCAAGACAAAAGATGCTGCCCAGAGCCGGCCAGGAGGGGAGAAGGAGGGGGAAGCATGGGGGGAAGGAGAGAGTCTGGCTAAGCTGAAGGGAAAGGACTTTCAGAACTCATCAGTTAGGGAAGAGACCCGGCTCTGTTCACCATGGCCCTCTGGGTCCCTCCTCTTCCCAAATTCCACAATGAGCTAGACTTTCCAAGATGAGAATTCCTTGTCCCTCTAGTCTTTGAACTTGGCATTGTATCCAGAGCTTGGATAGCTTGTTTGAATCTGGTATTGTCTCCCAGTACTTTAGGCAATTCCTTTCTCCTCCCTCCAGACCTCAGATGCCTTATCTGTAAAATAAGGCTGTTGTTAAGGTCCCTTCTGTCTCTGAATTCTTTGATAAGAAGATAGGGAAAAGGGGCAGCTAGGTGGCGCGGTGGATAGAGCACCGGCCCTGAAGTCAGGAGGACCTGAGTTCAAATCCGACCTCAGACCAAACACTTGTCACTTACTAGCTGTGTGACCCTGGGCAAGTCACTTAACCCCAATTGCCTAAAAACAACAAAAAAAAAAAAAAAAAAAAAAAAAAGAAGAAGAAGATAGGGAAAGTAAAGGAAGGATGTTAAGTAGACCAATGTCAGTCTGAAGGGAGGTCTCTAGTAGGGCACAGTGCTGTTCCCTGGACTGAATCCCAGAGTATTGGGTCCAATCACAGCACAGCCAACAACTCTCAGTATGACTGAGAATTTCCTTTCTCTGGGCCTTAGTTAACTGATTAGTAAAATGAGATTAGACTAAAAGGTTTCTAAGGTCTCTTCTAGCTCCAACTACAATTCTGGGATTCTCTACTGTCTTTGTTCTCTTTTCCCAGTCTCTTTGTCTCCTTTCTTTATCTTCACTTCTTTCTCTTTTCTTCTCTGTTTTTCCTCCCCCTCTCTTTGCTTCTTTTCTTTCTCACTGTCCCCTCTCCCTCCCACATCTTTCTTGACCCTCCTCAGACCTTTCTGATTATTTCTTTTCCTCCTCCTCCTCCTCCTCCTTCTTCTCTCTCTCTCTCCTACTCCTCTTCTTCCTCTTCTTTCTCCTCCTCCTTCTTCTTGTTCCTCTCACTTGTTGCCTCTATACTCCTTTCTCTTCTCCCTCTCTCCCCCTTCTCTCTTCTCTTCTATCATTTGTCTCCCTTTCTGCCTCTCTTTCTATCCCATAGCCTTTCTCTCTCCTCCTTCCCTTTAATCTCTCTTACCCCTCCTCTTTGCCTCTAGCCTCTCTCCCATTCTCTCTCCCCTGCCCTTTTCTTCTCCCTCTCTCTTGGTCTTTGCCTAGTGAGAGTTTATGCTGATTTGCTAATCCTTGGTTTGCATATTTCCTGGAATGGGGTGGGGGAGGGTGGTGGAGACTGGAGCAGAGATTTCCTTTTGCTTCACTTTTTTTTTTTCTTAACTGGTCCCCTTCTCTCTGGTTCTATCCACCTCCCTTAGCTTGAACAGCTATCCTCAAAATTCTACAATTCCTCGGTGTGAGTGAATAATGTGATTTGGCAGCCTAAAGAACCTGTGTGAGACTAGCCTTTGATATGAAAGGAATACTATCTAGAATGAGGAAGGAGATGACTGTTGTTCTCTGCCTTGATCAGACCACATCTGTTGTGCTATCCCCAGTTCTGGGAGTTTATATTTTTGTGTAATGATGATGTTTAAGAATTTTTAAAAAACAATCTGAGCTGACATCAAAACACTAAGCCCCTCAGTTAACCTGATAGAATTATTGGCCATTGGATGAAGGCAACTGATAGGACACAGGGAATTTGTAGTGATTGACTGACTGAAGGATTAGGCAAGTGTCCTGGGGGCCTTTAAAAAAGCAACAATCAGCTTTGAGGAGAAATTTCATTCTTTACCTTTTTCCTTGAGGCTCTCAGAGTGAAGGCGGCTGGGAGAGCTGATTTCTCTGTGCCCTTCCTCCCCTTTGGTAAAGTCCTCTTGCCACAGAAGCACATGGCACAGTCCTGAGGAAAGGGGCAGTCACAAAGTCAAGTCAGAGTCCAGTGATAAGAGTCGATCCCCCTCAGAACACGAAACTTCTCAGAGCATAGACTCTAGCTGGTCCTAGATAGGAGCTCCATTTTTCTGAAGAAAATGCCTTAGGCAAGGATTTCAACTGAACCTGACTCTGAAAATGGTAGAAATCTTGGCCATAAATGAGAGTACCAGATCTAGAGTCACAGAATCTGGGTTCAAATCCTCCCTCTAACACTCATTATTCCCGTGACCTTTGGAAAGTCACTTAGCTTTTCTAAGCCTCAGTTTCCTCATGTGTGAGAGCATTGATACTAAATGACCTCTGAGATCCTTTTCAGCTCTCACGACTTTTGGAAATAGGAATGTTTAGCTTGGAGATGAGAAGACTTGAGAAGGAGAAGCAAGGTATAATTACTGCCTCAAAGTACTTGGAAGATTGTCATGTGGAAGAGGGATTATATTTATTATACTTGGCCCTAAAGGGCAGAACTACAAATATTGGGTGGAAATTGCAGAGAGGTAAATTTTGGCTTTTTACAAGGAAAAACTTCCTAACAATTAGAGCTGTCCAAAAGTGGCTGTTTCAAGAGGCAACAAATTCCTTATCCCTGAAGGTCTTCAAGCAGAGCTTGGCTGATAATCTGGGAACATTGAGTGGGGATTCCTGCTCAGTTATGGATTGGATCAGATGCCCCCTTTCAACTCACTCCATGACTTCTCTAACATCAATTAGACTTGAAAGGAAACCAACCAATAGAGAAAACTACCTTGTGGTGCAGATATGGAGTTCCATACATTAAAAGCCTCTTTTAACACATTCTTGTAGCTAGGAGGGTTTAATGTTTGGGAAGAGAGAAGAGAAACGGTTTATAGTCTATACTTGAGCCCCAAGGAACGCTTGAGGATGAATATTTGGGATTCGGGCATTTCTAATAAATAGAAATTCAGTGAGGATGTTTATGTAAAAGAAATTATATAGATCGTGGAATTTGGAGCCAAAAGGTATCTTTGAGATCATCATATCTAACTCACTAACTCAGGTTCACTAATGAGGAGAGGAAGGTCCAGAGAGGAAAAAGAACAAAGATTCCTTGGATTGATTCCAACTGGAGGGTCTGGTGTCTCCTGGAAGTTGACTTAAAACCCCACCAATGACACTCTATGTTTTAAGGTCCCTTCCAGACCTGACATCCTATGCTTTTTCCTCCTGGCTTCCATGATGGTGTTTTTTTCGCTGCTGCTTCTGCCTGGCTGAATGTTCCTTCTCAGTTTCCTTTACTGGTTCCTTGTTCTCCTTCCGCCCCTTAAGCGTGGGTGGGTTGGCTCTTCTCTTTATATCTCTCTTTACATGCTCTCTTTCAGCCTTAGGTCCCATAGCTTCAATTATCACTTCTACACAGGTGATGACTCCTTGCCTCCTAGAATCCTTAGCCCAAGCTCAACTCAGGTGCCATTTGCTTACACAAAGCTTTTCTTCATCCTCCCAATTACCATTGGTCTCTCCACCCTCAGATTGCCTGGAGAGGCAACTTGTTAGTAAGTGCTAGACCCAGACTCAGGAAGATATGGGTTTGAATCCTGCCCCCCAGATGCTTATTCACTGTATGATCCTGGACAAGTCACTTAACTTCTAAGCCTTAGTTTCCTCCACTGCAAAACATGGAAAATGCTTTGCAAAGCTTAAAGTGCTGTATAAACATAGGCTGTTATTGTTTGTATGTAACAGTTGACCAGTAGCCGCAATTACCTCTTAGTAAAGACACTTATTAAAGTACTAAAAAAGAATAACTATAAAAACATTCTCTTCTCTCTCTCTCTCTGTGTCTCTCTCTTTGTGTCTCTCTCTCTTTCTTTCTCTCTCTCTCCTTACCCCTGTCTTTCTCCTTTCTCTCTCTTTCTTGTCCCCCCTTCGTGTAAACCAGGATTAACACAGGCTGGTCTGGTGGTTCAGGCTCAGGATTAGAATAAAAAGAGATGGGGCAGCTAGGTGGGGCAGTGGATAGAGCACCAGCCCTGAAGTCAGGAAGATCTGAGTTCAAATCTGACCTCAGACCAAACATTTGACACTTACTAGCTGTGTGACCCTGGGCAAGTCACTTAACCCCAATTGCCTTAAAAAAAAAGAATAAAATGAGATACTTGAAGTCCATCCAACATTAATAACAACAGCAACAAAGTTTACTTATCAGTAGCATGGGAAAAATACTTAACAAGAATAAAGATGCTGGTGCAAGTAGATATAGCCCCCTTCATCTCTGAAGGGAAATGCATTTGTTCAGCAGGATGAGTTAGATCCACCAACGATTCTCCTCCACAAGTCCATCTACGCCTAGAATGACTCCAATATTAGCCAACTCAGCCTTCTAAGGGCCTTCTGGTTCAATCAGAGAAAAGTGTTCACACTTTGTAAAGAGAAGACAGGGTGTTAACACCTTGTTAACACAGTAACACTTCATTTCTGTGATTATATCCTCTTCAGGGACCAGATTCCTGTCTACATCAAAAAAACTCAGATCTTACTCATACTTGAAAGAGATGACTGAAAGATCAAGAAATAACTTGTGAACTATCCTTCTACTTTCCTAGCTATACAAAATTTGTCCAGGCTCAGCTGTGCTCCCATGATATGCTCCTATCTGCAACTTGACACTTGATTGTTAGAGATAGTTCTTACTAAAATCCATGGTTGGCTCTATTCTTTGCTGCCAGAGGTCCTAGTCCTTGAAGTTTCTTTAACTCTGGTTCTCTGTGTCTGTATCTGTATGGGTGAGTAACTATGATGTATGCCTCTGGTGGGGAGCAGAGGAGAGAAAAATCTATATGAAATTTTTATGAAAATCATTTAAGCCAGTACTGAGAATATTACCATTGAGGGTATGACAAGGGAGCAGGTAAAATTTCACAAACATTATTACATATATCTTTACAATTTTTGTTACATGTTTACCATCTTATAATCAACAAAAAGATATGGAGAATCGTTGTTGTTCAGTTGTGTCTAATTCTTTGTGACTCTTTTTGGGGTTTTCTTGGCAAAGATACTGGAGTGGTTTGTCATTTCCTTCTCCAGCTCATTTTAAAGATGAGGAAACTGGGGCAGCTGGGTGGTGCAGTGGATAGAGCACCAGCCCCGGAGTCAGGAGGACCTGAGTTCAAATCTGATCTCAGACACTTGACTTTTACTAGCTGTGTGACCCTAGGCAAGTCACTTAACTCCAATTGCCTCATAAAAAGAACAAAAACAAAATTAAACATGAGGAAACTGAGGCAAACAGGGTTAAGTGGATATACTAAGCCACCTAGCTGCCTCCCTATGGAAAATATATATAATATAACATTTATTGTTCATCATTTTTTAAAAAGTATTTGATTAAATAGAGCAAACTAAGTCCTTAAAAGTCTGTCTTCTTACAAGATTTTTCCTATCCATATATCAAATTTAAGATTTTTTAAAAGATATAATAATGGAGATAATCTTATTCAAATACCCCCAGATCACAGACATCAAACTAAGTACAAAGCAGGGAGATATGTGCTAGCCAAAAATGTTTGATACTGGGGGGCAGTTATCAGGAAGACCTGAGCTGAAATGTGGCCTCAGACACTTGACACTTACTAACTGTGTGACCTTGGGCAAGTCACTTTACCTCATTGCCTCTCAAAAAAAAAAAAGTCAACACCAAAAAAAAAAAAACAAAAAACCCCACCAAAAAAGTGTCTGATACTGTCACAGAGAAGATCTGATGTAGAGTCAATATCAAAAAAAGATTTCTGTTGTGGATGATATCATCCTGGTTGCTTCAAGACTTGTAACATTGCAGATTTTCCTGAGATCTGTATCTACTCAAAAGAATTTGGCTTTACCACCTACACAGGAAAAACCAAGTGGATGAAGACTATTTATTGTCCAAATTATAGCATTGATGGACAACCCATAGAGTTTGCCCATAAGCATTTATATCTTGGATAGGCAGTATTATTGGATGCATTGGTCCCAGAATTAAGAGGAGGGAGAAAGTAGTCTTGAATTAGCTTTGGGAAATTTCAGAGCTCCTTTAATGATTCCAGACTTCTTGAAGAAACAAAATTCCCTTTTAAAAATGCAAATATTCTACCAGCATTAGACTCATCTTTATTGTATAGCTATGTAATCTGAGTTTCAAAGCCCATTGGCCCGGGACTCTCTTCGTTGGAGATCAGTGTCTCATGCCTGCATTGAGGGGCACAACAGGAGGTAGGGATCACTTTAAAATATCTGAAGAGAGCAGAGAGGCCAAGCTTCTAGCCCCAACCTCCTGCTTCCCTTCCTGGTGAGAATTAAAGTCTTCTTTGGAGGTGGGTTTTGGGGTGAGTGGAAAGAAGCTAGAGATGTCTATTCTGCCTCCCTCTGGGGGAGTTGTTACACCCCCATGCTACATATGGGTGACACCTGCAAGACTCGAAACACTAGTCTCTGAAGAGTGAAAAATGAGTTATCACCATGGGGAAAATGGAGAAGTGCACCACGAGGAAACCTTGGAGAAGAACCAAAATAAAGATGTCTTTGGGGAAATATCTAGTCAAAAGAGATGGGCTAAGCATGTGGCAAGAGCAAGAGTTAATTAGTAGACAGCCTGTGTGCTTCACTGGGATTCTCATCATGTCAGGAGAGAGGCAGGAGGGCCCTCAGCATTTTGTGCTGAGCCACCACCAGCAACCACCACCATCCTACAGCTCACTTGTGGGAGAACACGGACAAGAGTCACACAGGTTGGGCAGCTATAGATGGGTTATGATTTGATTGCAGAAGGAAATGCCCATGTTCATTGGATCATCAAAGGAGCCATCTGAGTATTTGGATATCTCCACCATCTAGCACAATGCCTTGTACTCAGCAGACACTTAATAAATGCTTATTAAGTTGAACTGAATTGAATCTGTCACCAGAGCTGGGCGTCTCCACCTGAAATGTTCTGTCACCATCTCAAACAACATATCCCAAACTGAATTCATCATTATAATGGGAGGAACTGATTCAGGCCAATGTCCTGTTAGTTGTTTTATTATTGTTGTTGTTATTATCAGTTAACATTTATGTTATTTTGCAAAGTTTGCAAACTCAAGGTTTGCAAAGTGCCTTACAAATGTTAACTCACTTTATCCTTTGTAATAACTTCATATCAGAGCAAAATAAGACATTTGTGGGTTATTCAGCGGTTAGAAAGGATATTAAATAAGGATACTGCAGCACTTAGCTTGAGTGTACAGCCCTTCTCACCTCCATATGAAAATTCAGCTGAGCCAGAAGTCAGAAAGGTGAAGCAGAAAGGAGCGCTGGAGGCAAATGGAGAAAGCAGGATGCAGGATGTGAGATATGAGATAAGACAGAAAAGTGAACGAAGAAGACCGTGCATCGTAGCCCCCCACCATGGACTTATCTGTGTGCTTTCACAGAGCACCCTCAATTACCTGACATTCCAGAACAACACTTTCCCTCCCCTTTCCTGTTTTCCTTGCTTATCTGTATGACAAAGACACCTCCTGGACTACCTGATACCCCAGGCATTCCAGAGCCAGAGCAGGGCCTGCCACCTATGCTCCAACTCTTCCACATGGAAGCAGGCCCACTTGGGTGCGTCACCCCAATAAATGTCTTTCTTTAAGTCAGAGAACTGTCTGAGTAAATTTCTTTCAGAACACTAGAACCAACAGTCTGTACTTCATCATTTCTGGTGACACCCCAACATTCTTGGAGTGTACTCTGAATTCATCAAGAGTGTGATGACTCAACTGACCTTGGAACGTCCACCAAGTCTGAGGGCCCTAATTCCCAGAAGGCCAGGAAGCCACATCACTATGGCTAGAGGCCACCAGGAAGATGTGGGTGGAGGTGGGACTGAGACAACCCTTTAGGCCTATCACATTTGGGGGGCAGCTTCCTTGACTTTTAGGGAAAATGCCTAGTTCAGCTTATAGGGGTGGGGAGAAAGGAAACAGACCCTGGAAAATTGTGATCCTATCATAATCATCCACCCTTTAACCTCGCTCCTCTTCCCAACTCCCCTGTTTCTGTTGATGGCACCACCAACCCTACGGTCACCCAGACTCCCAAACTTGGAATTTTCAGGAAGATCTGAGTTCAAGTCCAGCCTCAAATTTTTACAAGCTATGTGGCCCCAGGCAAGTCACTTAGCCTCTGTCTGTAGAATGGGGATTATAATACCACCAACCACCTCCTATCATTGTGAGGATCAAATGAGATATTTGTAAAGAATTTAGCACAGTGCCTGGCACACAGTAGGTGCTTAAAAATGCTTGTTCTCTCTCCTTCACTCTCCGTATTCCACACAAACTAGGCTATTAGCTGTTCCCTAAACTCAACATGTTATCTCTCATGGCCCTGCATTTTTAGTACAGATCACTCATTCCCCCACACCAGGAATCACTCCTTCCTCAAATCCACTTATCAAAATCCTGATGGTCCAAGGCTTGGTTTAGATATTATACCCCCCATGAAGCTTTCCCAGATCTCCCAGCCCAAAGTATTCTTTCCCCCCTTATATTTTCCTAAAGCTCTTTCCCAGCTCTTTCTGCTTGAACCCTTCTTTGCTCCCATCACACTCTGCTTTGTTTTCTATTGATCATTATTAACACCCTAGTGGAATAAAAAAGACCCTGAGGGCAGGGACTGAGTCATTCAAGGGAGTTGTGTATAATGGATATAATAAACGTTCATTGAATTTAATCGAATTGTATATTCAGAGTTCCTTTCAGCTCTAACATTTTATGCCCCATGTTCCAAGGTCCCTTCCGGGGCTGACCTTCTATGTTCCTGTTCTATGATCTCATCTGGCCTTGGTCTTCTGAAAACAATCCTCAAAGTGTGGTCCTGGAACTCTTTCAGGGGCTCTTAGAGGTCACAACAATTTTCATAATAACACTATGATGTTTTCATTTCTAATATGGCAAATAATTTATATAGATATAACCCACATAAACAAAAACTCTTTGGGGAGGGGTCCTCAATAATTTTTTAAGAGTGATAGAGGGATCCTTGAGCCAAAGAGTTTTGAGAACTACATTCTGGGATTCTGGGATTGTATGAATGGTATTGAGTTCTTAGGCAGTCTCTGGGTCCATTCAGGGGGCCTCCTTTTGTATAGATACAAGAGGGAGAGGAGGGAGGAAGAGAGGCAGGCTTTGGGGGTGAGAGAGCCTTCAAATATTATTGGAGAAACTGCCTCCAGTACTTCCAAAGGCCTTTCTGGGTCAAAAGGAAGAGACAATAGAGAAGTGGAGGGAAGGAGAGAACAGGGCGGAGCTCCCAGCTCCCTCTCCCTCTTGCCCCTTCCCTTTGTTTTTCAACCACCCGGAATCATCTAGGAGCAATCCTGCTGCTTGCCTGGCCGCTGGCTGCTGTCTTCCCAACGCCACAGGCCAAAGACTCATGCAGGAATCATTTCCAGGTCTTCTGGTCCCAGAACCGGTCTCCACACTCTCTGTCCTATATAGAACCCACGGAGTAATAAAAGCACTAACTCCCATTTCCACAGCCCTTTGAGACTTACAAAGGGCTTTATTTAAAGCAACCCTATGTGCAAAGCAATAGATATTATCATGGGATTATAGTCTGGAGCTGAAAGAAACGTTAGACATCATCTAATCAACTCCCTCATTTTATGGATGAGACTTGAGAGGGGAAGGGGCTTGTCTAAGGTCATGTCAGGAATCAGAATCTTAACTGTTTTTGGGTCACGGACCTTTTAGGAAGTCTGATGAAACCTGTGGACTCCTTCTCACAATCATATTTTGTTGCCTACATTCACAATCGAAGGAACTTGTGAATTCCAGTTAGAGATCAGTGAAAATAAAAATGTAATTTTTTTTCCCCATACACATTTGCAATCCCCCTGACATCTATACTAACTCCTCTGGGGACCCTTGGTTAAGAATTCCTAGTCTAAAGCCTCCCAGTCCAGGCCTCTGCCCTTTGGCCCACTCCTCTGACTGGTGAGTCCCTGGCCCAGACCAATATTTCAGGAGGTGCCCATCCATCCATGCTCACTTCATTTCTGTCTCCCCTCCTGACTCTGTGAATTTTTCTGCTCTTGTATCTTCTCCCTCTTTTCTCCATCTCTCTCCCTTTCTAGCTCATTTATTTGTGATCTTCCAACATTAAAATATAAGTGCCTTGAGAGTAAAGATTGTCATTTTTACTTTTATTTGTATTCACAGGTACTCGACACATAAAAAGCCTTAATAATATTATCTATCTATCCATGTATTCATTTTTCCATCTCTATCCACCTGTCTTTCCATCTATACATCTATTTATCCATCTCTCTTTCTGTCCATCTACTTATCTATATCTGTTTTTCTATCTATCTATCTATCTATCTATCTATACAACACCCCACTTTGGAAAGCCATGGAGACCCCTTTTCAGAATAAACTTGCTCATGGATTAAGAGAAGTTCTTGTCAGCAGCTGCTCTCCAAGCAAGGACAAAATTTAGCCTGACCTAGGAGGGATCAAGATTAGTATCTAAGACACATTTCCTGGTTAGTAAGGACCATTGGCTTGAAGTATTATAGAGTGGGAAAGGACCTTAAAGGTTAACAAGTCCAACCACTTTATTTTATTTCTTTTTACTTTTCATTTAGTTTTATTTTTAATGAACAAAAATATATTTTCTCTCCCTTCCACCCTACAATTGAAAAAAAAAAAAGAAAAAGGAAAAAGAAAAACAAAACTCCATAACAAACATGAATAGCCAAAAAACCCAAAACAAAATAAAAGAAATTCTTGCATTGGCCATATCCAAAAATATATGTCTCATTCTACACCTTAAGTCTATCACTACCCTATTGGGAATTGGGTAGCAGGCTCATCATTTCTCTTCTGGAATTGTGGTGGGTCATTGCATTGATCAGAGTTTTTGTGTCTTTCAAAGTTGTTTGTCCTTACCATGTTGTTATGGTATAAATTATTTTCCTGGTGCTGCTCATATCACTCTGAATCAGTTCATACCTGTCATTCCAGGTTTCTGTGAACCCTTTTGTCAATTCCTATGGCACAAGTCAGCTAGGTGGAGCAGTGGATAGAGTGCCAGCACTGGAGTCAAGAAGACTCCTCTTCCTGAGTTCAAATCTGGCCTCAGATCCCTACTAGCTGTGTGACCCTGGGCAAGTCATTTAACTCTGTTTGCCTCAGTTTCCTCATTTGTAAAATGAGTTGAAGGACATGGCAGAGCACTTAAGTATCTCTGCCAAGAAAACTTCAAATGGGGTCATGAAGAATCAAACATGACTTAAAAACTGAACAACAACATGACCCAAGTATTCAATGCCATAATTTATTTAGGAATTCCTTAGTTGATGGGCATCCCTTTTCTTCCAGTTCATTGCTTCTACAAAAAGGTCTGCTATAAATATTTTGTACATATAGGTCCTTTTATTCTTTCTCAAGCTCAAGAGTCTATCTCCTTCATTTTACAGGTGAGGAAATGAAAGCTTAGGTAAGGTGACTTAGAAAAGGTCACACAGGTAGGAAGCAGTACGGAGAAGAATAATTGGTGAATGTGTAGCCAATATACCTACCTTCTGATCTTATTCTTCCTTTCTAATGTTGTAGTATAAAAAGCAAATGTGTGAGTGAAAGGATGTCAACTTAGACCCTAGCTCTGCTGCTTATACCTGTATAACCTTAAGCAAATCACTTCGCCTAGCTAAGGCTCAATATTCTCTCCTGTAAAATGAGGATAGTAATCTTTGCACTCCCTCCCTCTCAGGACTAGTGTGAAGCTTGGTCTCCCTCCTTCCCCCCTTTCCAGGACTTTCAGGAAGCAGCCTCAGTTTGATTTGCATAGATTGGCTCAGCTGCCCTAGAGGAAGATAGAAATGGAAAGGCAAATTGACAAGGAGCTGGAATATCTCTTGGACCCCAATAAGGTACAGTGAGAAATGCCAATGCTGGAAGGGGGCACAGCACACAGGCCCTGGGCTGAGGAGAAAAAATATGGGACAGGTTTACCCTGTCAGGAGTTCTCAGCATCTGGAGAGGATCATTGTTGGCATAATGCAAAGAGGAGGTATAAATAGCCATTCTGGTTCTGGCTCTGAAAAAATTGTGAAAAAGTCATAGCATTATCAGCTAAGATTCTAGGTGAGGGAGGAAAAGGGAGTAAACATAGACAGAAACAACCAGAATGACTGATGAGGCCAGCATAACCACCGAGTACTATGGACTCCAGATCTCTTTTTTTCTCCTTGGTATAAAACAGAATAAGCTCCAATGTTCAGGAACCACTCCTGCAAGTCTGTCTGCAGCTCTGGGATGAGCCTCAAGTGTTTTGGAGCATGAATTTGGAACTCAAAATAAATGCAAAAAAATCTAATTTTTAAAAAGTATACTGTGAAATGTCTCAGACTAGGACAAAAAGGATTTTTGTAGTTATGCCATGGGCTAGCACATCCTTCCTAT
The DNA here is from genome assembly GCF_900497805.2 of Vombatus ursinus. Classification (NCBI taxonomy): domain Eukaryota; kingdom Metazoa; phylum Chordata; class Mammalia; order Diprotodontia; family Vombatidae; genus Vombatus; species Vombatus ursinus. The sequence goes on along the minus strand of NW_020947062.1, from coordinate 12,049,874 downwards.
ATATTTTATTTTAACATCAATAAATTGTATCTATATAAGTTCCCTTTGTGAGTTGCGTCTCTTCCCTAACTCCAAAAGGACCATGACATCCAGAAATCCCACCATACTTCAGTGGTTCAAAAGCTGGCACCTTCTCCTAACTTCCAGAGAGCCTATGAGGAAGGGGAAGAGGGTCCTACAACATCTCATAGTGAGGGTCTGAAGTTGGAGTTCCAAACAACAGGAAGCAGCACAGCAGAATTGAGGAGGACAGTGGCAAGTCCCAGCAGGGAATTCTTGCTGGGAGCAAAGCTATTGTGTTGAGCGGTGGGAGGCAGAACTACCACACTAAGGAAAGGGAGGCACAATGCTGACCACTTGTTGAAGGTATAATACATCATAGGGACTATATGAGCCTCTAGGGTGAATTGAAAGGGACCAATTGAAATGGGGAGAGGAATGATTGACTACAGACATTCTGACTATAGACATAGACTCATATAAAATTCATTTCTGTGAATTTTATTGTGTAATTAAAGCTTGTTATATGTTTGATGCCTTATGAGCTTGAGTGCTTGTAAGGGGAGATTGTGCTGCCACTGGGGAATGACAGATATTGAAGGTCCTAGTTTCCAGCTATGTAGAGATAAATGAACCAGAGGAAGTTTAGAATTTCCCAAAGCATACATGGGCTCTTCATGTTGATGGAGTGTTTATCACAAGAATTTTTAAATTGCTTGGTTTTTGCCCAGACCTGTGATTTCATTAGAGTAGGTCACTCCTAAAAAGGAATTCCAACAACAAATATACAGTTTATAGTTTTAGAGAACTGCCTGGGGCACTTGTCCAGGGTCCCATGACCAGTACATATCAGAGACAAGACCTGAACTAGGTGTTCTTGACGCCAAGATTGGCTCTTTGTCTAACTGGGCCAGGACGCCTCATTGAGGTTACACAGATAACAGAACAATCCTTCAGTACACACCCAAGTTCAATTAGAGATTCTCCTTCCTAAGCTCTTTAGACCAAGTTCACTGGTGTTTTTAACAATCTTAAACTTGCTTTTGACCCAACAGGAAATCTCATGAAGCCTTGGTAGACCTCTACCCACAGTTCTTACTCGACCAACTTCCCTTTTCCCTTATCCAAAAGAAACCGAGATAAATATCAAAAAGTGCAGACAAAGTTCTCATTACCTCCAAAAGATCTAAATAATTCTCCCCAACACCCAAGCTGACCTCAACAACTTGGGAAAGACAGTCCCTTTCTTTGTCACACTCTAAGCTAAAGAGAAATTAATTTGGGCTTATGTATGTCAAGCCTCTCCTCCACTGGAGAAGGCCATCATCGCTCATAAAATCGTAAGATGTCCTGAGATCCTTCCATCCCAGTTTTACAGATAAGGACACTGAGGCCCTGAGAGGTTAAGTGATTTTTACCAAAACCAGGTCGTTAATAACAGACTCAAGATTTGAATAGGTTCTCTGACTCCAAATCTAGTGCTTTTTCCACCAAATAATGATCTAGAGCTGATTACATAAGGACAAGTTCTTGGTACTTCAGCTTTAAATTACTGGTTGTCCCTTTAAGAGAGAGGAGGCTAAAAATAACTATTTAGCTGAGAACCTCTGCATTTACAGATGTGGTTACTATGGTAACAGCCTAGCTCTAGGTGTTAACTCAGGGTAAATCAGAGGCTTTTAGGAGTTTTGTTTTCTTGGGGCCTGACTTAAAACAGAAGATGAGGAGGTTAGAAGTGTAAGGAAGGTACAAAAAGAAATTAGAGGAATAGCTCTGCCACTGATTTTCTGGGTCTTTGACATATCCTTTCCCCTGCCTGGGCCTCAGTTTCCCCCTCTGTAAAATTAGGGCATGGGACTAGATGATCTCTAAGGAATTTCTCAGCTTTGACTTTCATTTGATTTAATGCAGCTCAACAAATTTTATTAAACACCTACTACACGCAAAGACGGCTTCATATCCACTGCCCCCAGCGCAGAGCTTTGCATGTAATAGGAGCTTAATAAATGTTTGTTGGTTAAGGTAGTGCCTGACCTCAAGGAAATGAGTATTTGGTGATAGAATATGTATGCAAATAAGTATGACTGCAAAAAAGCAGGCTACTAAGAACAGAAGAGAGTCAAGCATAGGACTAGCAGAAATTTGAAGAGGAAGAGATCTCTTCTTTTTTAAACTTTTAATTTTTAAAGATATGTTCTATTTTTATATTACCATCATTTCCAAATATATTTCTCCCCTGTCCCCCTGCCTGCCCTCCCCATATGGAAACTAGGTAGCACAGTGGATAGAGTGCCAGTCCTGGAGTCAGGAAGACTCATCTTCCTGAGTTCAAATCTGGCCTCAGACACTTACTAGCTGTATGACCCTGGGCAAGTCACTTAACCCTCTTTGCCTCAGTTTCCTCATTTGTAAAATGAGCTGCAGAAGGAAAATAGCAAACTATTCCAGTATCTTTGCTAAAAAAAACCTCAAATGGGGTCACAGAGAATTGAAAATGACTGAACAAAAACTCCCTCTCACACACGTTGAGCCATCCCTAATAACAAAGCATAAAAAACAAAGTTTTTTGAAAAGCTGTTCAGTAAAAGTAACCAACCCATCAACTGACTCTCATGTTGTATGCAGTATTCCACACCCATGATCCCCCATCTTTGCAAAGAAGGGAAGAGAGGGAGGGGTGTGTTCCCTCATATGGGAAGAGAGCATTTTCAGCTGGGGATCACCTCTATCCTTCAAATGATTTATTTATATATATTTTCTTTCCCCTGGGAGAACATAAGTTTCTTGAAGGCAGGGACTGGTTTACTTTGGTCTTTGTATTCTCAGTGCCTTGAACAAAATGATGCTTAATAAGGGCTCATTAAATGGAAGTGAAGTGTCACTGAGCTAGGCCTTGAAGAAAGGGAAGTATCTCAGTACATGGGGATAGGGATGGGGATGGGGCTCATTTCAAGCACTGGGGACAATTGTTGTAAAGGCACAGTGATGGGAGAAGGGAGACTCCAGACTGGTTTAGACCATTTTCCTGGATTAGGTGTGGCAGAAGGATGGGGGTGGGGCTGGGGGGTGGGGGGAGAAGCACACAATGTGGAACCAGAAGGGGCCTTAGAGATATACAATGTAATTTTCTTTTGCAGCAGATAAAATGAAAGCCCATAGAAGGAAGTCACTTACCCAAGATCACACAGCTCAGGGATTTTTGGTCAGCGTTCCCTGAAAAATAGAAACCCTCTTAAGTAAGGTGTTTACCATGTGTTGAGGTTTTTAGTAAAATAAGTCCTGGATTTGGAATCAGGGGAGCTGGTTAGAGTTCCAGCTGTGTGAATTTGGGTTACTTTCTCTCCAAGCCTTGGCTCCATCACAGGCAAAATGGGGGTGACACAGCACTACCTCCCACCCAGGGCTATTGTGGGGAAAATGATTTGTAGACCCCCACAGAGCTGTAAATTGCTTTTTTTTTTCTTAAATGGACAGGTTAGAGTGTGAGAGTAGAGGATTGCTTATAATTAGCCTAAATGCTCCATTGGCATCCACACAATAATGTCCAGAGGTGGAAAGGAAGGCCTCCATCCTAGCCTACTGGGGATATGTACCATGGAAGATTAACAGGAAAACATGGGTGCAATTCATATTGTTGGATGGTATACCCACATAGAAAAAAAAATCACAGATCTGTCTAAATCTGTCTAAATCTGTCTAAATATCTTTCTAAATTGCACCCTCGAGGAACTCTGATTGTGCCCAGAGATTCCCCAAAGAATGGCCATGCCCTATACTCAGCAAACACTGTTCTTTTACTGGAATTTTTTCCTTCTTTTGATGAAGCTGCTTGAAATTTCTGTCCAAAAAGCCTTTTGAGTTTTCTCTTTAAAACTGTTTGCTTTAATAATATGTTATATGAGGTGACTCTTTGGGAGGGGAAGAAGAGGGATGATGAGGAAAATTTTGGTGATACAAACAAAAAAAACCCAAAAGACATAAATAAAGATTTTTTTTTTTAAAAATTGCTTGCTTAAAAATGGTTTGCTCTAGGGTGAGCATTGACTGCCTTTTAAAGGGAGCAGATTATAAAAACTGTAAGTGCTGGGAAATTACAAAGGAGGGCTTCCATTGTATGAAAATTTTGAGCAACCTAGAATGATAAAGCCTCGGGTTTAGCAGGGAATTCAGAGGTCATCTTGTGTGATTCCCTGCCTCATTCATAAGCAAAGCTCTGTAGCATCCCTGACTGGAAGGTCACTACCTACCATGGCACCTCTTTCTATTTAAGGAACACTTCCTAATGTGTTTCCAATGATGCTCACATTCTTTCCAATGTCCTACTCTGGACCTGCTCCAGCTGCTCAATGTCTTTCCTAAAATACAGTGCCTAAAATTAGAGATGATACTCCAAACAAACTTCATGTTTATCAAATATGCAGGCTTTGACAAAATCTCTTAGAAAATCCTTGTGGGTTTAGGATGAAGAGATGTAGTTTGGACAGTTAGGTGGGGAGAGAAGTGACTTGAGCAGACTGACTGATAGGTGCAGAGAGTGGAATGGACTGATGTCAGCCCAGAGGGTAGTCTCTAGTGGAGTGCCCTAGGGATCTGCTCTTAGCTCTACTAGGTCAACTGATATCTAGAATCTAGTATGTGCAGAGCATTATTCAGTTGAACATTTTTTAAAAAATCAGTGACTTGTGAAACATGGAAGAGAGGTCTTGGCCTTGGGAATCCAGAATAAACGAAACAAAGTCCTAAAACCTCTGAAATCCATCTCAGGCCTCAGTCTCTAGCTGCCTAGGGTAGCAGGGGGCTCTAGTGTGCTCTAATCCATTTCAGGCCTAAGTCTCAGAGCCTCATGTGGAAAGCGAGGGGTGAAGGTGGCGGTCTGCTCGAAAACGTACCCTGCCATCACTGATTCAGGCCTTAGCTTGGTTGAGGTGGTACAGTGGGGGCAATGAGGCCTTTGCTTCTGCAGACCCAGAGATCAGGAAATGTGAGACACGTATAGGGTATCTCCTGTGTATCCCTTATTCCATTCATCCTGGGTTGAGGTCCAGGTCTGGAGTATGAGCTCAGCCCAGCCCCCAGGGACCTGATCACCACTTCAGCCACGGGAACCTCGGAGCTACAAGAGTCCCAACTAAAATTCTACCTTCTACAGGAAGCCTTCTCTTTCCCAACCCTTCTCTCTGTTAATTATTTCCTATTTACCCTGTGTATAGCTTGTTTTGGATATATTTGTCTGCATGTTGTCTCCTCCATTAGATTGTAAGCTCCTTGAGGGAAGGAACTATCTTTTGCCTCTTTTTCTATCCCCAGTGCTTAGCACAGTGTCTGACACATAGTAGGGGCTTAATAAATGTTTATTAATTGCTAATCAGAGGCAGTGACCTTCAGTCACTGTAGGAGAATGGTGACCTCTATCTACAAGTTCCTCCATGCTGTGGAAGGCAAATTCCCAGCTCTCACTCGACCTTGTCCCTGTGATTGAAAGTCAAAACCTCCTGAACTGAGGACACCCCTCCTCCTCCCTTCTGTCCCCATACTCTCATCTTTATTCAGCTCAGCTCTGCATCAGCCATAGCTTATATCCTCTTCTATTCCCTTGTGCCCCCTGGACTCCCCCATTCTATTATTAACAAACTCCCTTCTATCTTAGCTCAACTCAGCTTATACTCTTTTCATCTCCTGATGCTAATGGAAATCTAGCTTCACTCCCCTCCACCCCACCCCTCCCGGGAGATCCTGCATCCCTGGCTGCCCTTCACAGGATGCAAAGCTTCTTTCATGACAGGTCCTGGGACAGGAGGTCCTGGGACAGGAGGAGAAGTAGGTATGTTCACCAAAGATGGAAATGTGAGTTTCCAGGTAGCCCACTTCCAGCTAGAACCATCTACACACACACACACACACACACACACACACACACACACACACACACACGGAGGACCACATCCACAGATCTGGGCTAGTAGGGCAGGGGCAGTGAGGAAGGAGTGGGCAAAGAACAAGATTCTTGCCTCATCTTCTCCATCTAGGAGGATTCGATCCCCATCTCCTCCAACCTGATGGGAACTGCAAGAGTGGGGCAAAGCCTGCCCTTGGCTAAGCATCTTAATATAGAACTATGGCAAGGGGGTGGGCAGTCACCAGAACCCAGAGACTACCACAGTCCCAATAAGGCTACCCCTAGAACTGTTGGTGTGGGGTAGGGCATCAAAATTAGCATCCTAGGCACCATCCAGGACCATGACTGCTGCCTCAGTCCCAAGACCAAAACTACTGGAGGAGACAAAGCCAAGAAGCTATTATTATCAGTGGATGTTCAAACTCTAGGCCAGAGGTTGAGTGCTCAGTGTGGCTACCTGTAGCCTTCCATTTCCACTCTGGGCCCTGCACTTAGGGACTGGAGTGAAAATACCTCCAGCAATTACAAAGTCAAGAAGTTCAAGACATAGCGAGAAGCGGTCCCTTTACTACCTAACACCAGCAGAGAAATTGAAAGATATTTCATTGGGGTTCTACTTATAATTATTGCAGAATTGCTTTCTTCTTTCATTTTTACCTTGGAGCTCTCAGCACCCATAATATGTTTGCATCGTATTTGGAGCTTTCTTCCATATATACATACTTTCAGTCTTTCTATTAGGAATGTCTGGTAAAAAAAAAACAAAAAAAACTCTTCTTCCTGCTGTTTTCTTTCTTTTTGTTGGTGTTGTCATGCCAGTCCCTCCATGCAATCCCCAGGGTACAGGAGGAGGGCTGCAAGAAGCCACCCTGAGCTCTCAGGCCTTAGGCCTCATCTAGCTTTCACCTTTCCTCTTAACCCCGTACTCACATCTCCAACCACCTGATGGACATCTCCACCTGGACGTCCCAAAGGCATCTCAGACTCCGTAGATCTAAATCAGAGTTCATTATCCTTTCTCCTAAACACAACTCTCCTCCTAATTTCCCAATTTATGGCAAGGCTACCACCATTTTTACATTCACTCAAGTTCACCACAGAGGAGTGTGATGAGGCTTTGCTGCACATGACTAAATCCTTTAAGATGGGGGCACCCATTGTGGGAGACAGCAAGGATCTGTTTCTGAGGGGACATCCTATGGTTCCCCACTCATGTGGGTGGGAGCAGCTTGTTCTGGCTGTGCAGCAAATGGAAAGAGGCTTCTCCCACCCCTATAGTAGAGGAATGAATGCAGGATGTCTTCTTCCAGAAGCAGATCCTTGCCTTCTCCCACATAATTTGCCTTCATGGTGGCATCACCTCCTTAGTTGATTTGGGTCAGCAGCAAAGCTCTTACAGGAGTAGTGCTTAACCTTTCACTCTCACTCCTCACTCATAGCCAATCAGTTATCAGGTCTAATTAATTTCACCTCCTCAAAATCTCTTTCATCTATTCCCTTTTGTTTACTCACACTGCAAAGATCTTAGTTGAGACCTTCATCACCTCTTACCTGAGCTATTCTTTTTTTTTCGATAGTTCAAAATTTTAATGTTCTTCATCAAATGAACATCTTAGTCATTTCTCGGCAGCAGGATAAGTCCTATTATCTTTTTAATAGTATTTTTTCTCAATTAAATGTAAAGACAATTTTTAATATTCATTTTTACAAAATTTTGAGTTCCAAATTTTTCTTTCTCCCTCCCCTCACCTCTTCCTAAAATGATAAACAATTTGATATAGGTTATATATGGTCTTGCCTGAACTATTGCAATAGCTTTCTAATTGGTCCCTTGTCTCCTCCATTAGATTGTAAACTACTTGAGGGCAGGAACTATCTTTTGCCTCTTTTCTATCCCCAGTGCTTAGCACAGTGTCTGACACATAGTAGGGGCTTAATAAATGTTTATTTCAGAGGCAGTGACCTTCAGTCACTGTAGGAGGATGGTGACTACTGGAGGAGACAAAGCCAAGAAGCTCTAATATATCTTCTCTCTAATATATCTTCCACACAGATGCCAGATGGATAATCCTAAAGTACAGGTCTGACTGTGCACAAGAAACTTCAATCACTCTCCACTGGGTCAAAGATGAGATACAAATTCTTATGTCTGTCATTTAGCAACCTTCCTAATCTAGTTTTAGCTTATCTTTGCTATCACTGATTCCAGATTTCTTCCTCTTACACACTATACTTCAGCCAAACTGGCATCCTTATACATGACATGCCATAGCCTGCCACTGTGTCTTTGCCCAGCCTGTCTCTCATGACTACAATCTTCTCCCTCTTCATCTTCATCTCTTGGATAGAATTTGTTCCCTTCAAGGTTCAACTCAAGTGTCATTTCCTAAAAGAGGTCTTTCTTCATTCCCCTAGTTGTAATATTTATTATACTGTATATTTATTTTGTATATGTCCTATATTTATTTATCTGTGAGAATATTATATCTGTCCCCTAGCAGAATGTGAAATCCTGGAGGACATCCATGTGCTCATTTTTGTATTTGTATCCCTATCGCTTTGCGTAGTGCCTGGTGTATAATAAGTGCTTAATAAATGCTCATTGATTGATTGAAGAGTGGATGAAAGAAATAAAGCAAGAGTTGACTCTGGTGATAAAGAATGAAATTAGAGCTCTCAAAGAAAAACTCAGAAGCAAGATAAAGAGCTTAGAACAGGTGGAAAATCTTACTCAAGTAGTACACATCTGTAAAATAGAATGGAGCAAAGAGTACTAAAAACTTCTACAATAAAATAAGAAATATTAAAAGAAACTTAAAATTTGGAAAATTTTAGAACACAAGTTGTCTGCTATCAAAAACAACTGACACAGAAAACAGGATGAAGAAAAATAATTTGTCATTGGGCTCCCAAAAGTTTTTAAACTTTCCATAGCCTTTGATCCAATAATATTACTAGAGATCAGAAATCAAAGAAAGAGGAATTTTATATGCATAAAATATTTACAGCAACTTTTTGTAGTGACAAAAAAATTGGAAAATTAGAGAGTGCCTATCTATTGGGGAATGGATGAACAAGTTATGATATATGAATGTGATGGAATACTATTGTGCTATGAGAAATAATGAAGGGAACAATTTCAGAGAGACCTGGGAAGACTTGTGTGAACTGAGGCAAAGTGAAATGAATAGAACCAGGAGAACAATTTATGTGATAACAATATTGCTAAGACAAACAACTCTGAAAGACTTAGGAACTCACAATGACTAACCATGATTCCAGAGGAATCATGAAATAGTCTGGCTGCTCCTGAGAGAAAAATGAAGGACTCAGAGTACAAATTAAGACATGATTTTTTTTTTAATGACCAATGAAAGAATTTGTTTTGCTTGACTATACATGTCTGCCATTGGTGTTTTGTTTTTCTTTTTTTCTCATTGTTGGGGAAGTGAGGAGGTGGGAAGGAAGGTGGATCTTTGTTTGAAAAAAATTTTTTTAAACAAACCCCCCACTGGAAAAAAAAATGAATTATTGCATTCCTTGAAAACCAATGATAAATCAAAAAACCTAGATGTCATATTTCAAGAAACCATAAAAGAAAATTTCCTAGAATTACTGAAACCAGAGTGCAAAGTGAAAAAGACAGAGTCCACAGCTGACCACCTGAAAGAAACACCAAATTTATTACACCCAAAAAGATGATATCCAAACTCAAGAGCTTCTAGGTTAAAAAATACTACAAGCATCGAGGGAAAAAAAATCAAGTACCAAAGAGCCACAGTCAGTATCATATAAGATTAGATAGCAAATACTAGGCAGAAAATGAAACTTTGGAATTCTATCTATCAAAAGACAAAAGGAAAAATAAAACCCTTCTATCAAGAATAATAACCTGCAAAGTTGAGCATAATCCTACTGGGGAAAATGTACTTATTAAAATTAATCATTTCCAAGCATTCCTGTTGCGAAGATCAGAGATGAGTAGAATCTTTGAAATGCAAATGCCAGGGGCAAGAGAAACAGAGAGAGATAAACAAGTTTGAACAATTTGAAAGGACTAACCTATGACCAAGATTTATTTGCTTCAACATATCCTAAAGGAGGAGAAAAAGCTATAGTCCCTTCAGATTCTCATCATTTTCAAAGGTCAAAGAGGGAATGAAGAAAGACAAACTCAGAGGTTGGGTGTTTTTAAAAATTTTATACCAATATTATATTTTTATATCACCTTCATTTCTAAATATATCAATTTTTTCCCCATCCGGTGAGCCATCTCTTATAACAAAGAATAAAAATGAAGAGGAAAAAATAGCTAAGCAAAACTAAGCAATTGTCCGACAGTATATTGTCTGCTGTGTCCCACACCCTCAGTTCCCTCACTTCTGCAAAGAAGGGAAGGAAGTAGCCTCTTAAACCTCTTCTTTAGGGCTCACCCTCCATTTTAATGACAGGATGTTCAGTTTCAGGTTTTCCTGTTTGTTCTCTTTACCTTAGGGTAGTCATTGTGTATACTTCCCTGTTTCTGCTTACTTAACTCTGCATCAGTTAACTTGAGTTTTCCCATGCCTTTCTAAATTCTTCATATTCATCATTTCTTACAGCATGGTAACACTCTATTACATTGATGCACTGTGATTTGGTTATCCATTTCCCAATCAGTGGATATCTATTTTGTTTCCAGTTTTTGATACCATAAAATGTGGTACTCTGAGTATTTTGTAGTATATAGGACCTTTATTTGACCTCCGAAAGATATATGCCTAGAAGTGGGATCTGTGGGTCAAAAGGTATGGGTATTTGAGTCACTTTTTTTTTTTTTAAGCAGAATTCCAAATTGCTTTCCAGAATGATTGAACCAAGTCACAGTTTGACTAATAGTGTATTAGTGGGCCTTTCTTCCTGGAGTCCATCCAACACTGACTATGAGTGAATAAATGAAAAGGTATTTATTAAGTACTTACTATGTGTCAAGCACAGTACTAAGTGCTGGAGACACAAAGAATGGAATTACAAGTCTCAAAGGGAGAGATGAGATGTATACTGAGGAGTGGTTGCCAGGAGGTAATACGGTCTTGGAATCACAGAGATGGAAAATTGATCTGTAGGGCAGTCAAATGGCATTCCCTTTCCAGAAGCAGTGGTACTGATTTGACTACTGTGTCCAGAGCAAGCAAGAGGTGGAAAGGTTATGAGGGAAGTGTGAATCAGGATGGTAGGGCATATGGCAAGATGGGCCAGCTGAATGGCTAGATGGGATGTGAAGCAATTGTCATCTTTTGTCTTCTTTGCCAATTTATTGAGTATGAAGGGAAACCTCAGGGTTATCTTGATGTACATTTCTCTTATTATTAGTGATATGGAGCAATCTTTCATCTGGTTAGTAGTTTGCAGTTCTTCTTTTGAGAAAGATATGTACATGTTCTTTGACCACTTAACCCTTGGGGAATGACTGTGTTTTTAAAGAGAGAAAGGAAAAGGAGGAGGGAGGAAGGAATACACCAGGGAAAGAATGAGGAGGAGGGAGGAATTTCTATGAAATGGGGCATGACAAGTGATTATATAAGCATGGAGGTGGAGGTGGGGGTGTGGGTATCTCATAAGCCTTACTTTTATCTGAGTTGGGCAATGGAAGGTTGGTGGCGGGGCAGGGGTGGATAGGGAAAGAACAGAAATAAAGTAAAAAGTGAACTGGGTGGGAATAGGGAGGGGGAAGAGTGGGGTTTAGTGAGGTTAGGATTAAGGAGGAAATAGTCATGAATAAAACAAACCAACTATGGAGGGCAGATTACAAAGGTGAGAAAAAGGATAAACCCCCAGTACTCTGGGGGAGGGCTGGATATAATGGAGAGAAAGGATTGAGGTAAAATGGTTGCAACTACAGATTGATAGTATTTATTTCATTCTTTTTCTTTCTCAATCTTTTACCTTATAAAGAGGGTCAGAAAGCTTAGAGAAACAATATAATAGGATATGATGTAGGAAAAAGCAAACCTAATTATCAAAACTGTAAACATGAATGGTGCAGTGCATAGAGCACTGGGCGTGATGCCAGGAAGCTTCATCTTCCTGAGTTCAAATCTGGCCTCAGACACTTACTAGCTGTGTGACCCTGGGCAAGTCACTTAACCCCAATTGCTTAAAAAGGAAAAAAAAAAAGAAGGTTGTTCCCCATCCCCTAACCCCTTTGTCCCAGTTTTTAATTGGGGAAGGGATTGGAGGGGAAGGGTGATTAAAAAAAAAAGCCATTGAAACAATTTTTTTAAATTCACTGAAGAGAATAGAAAGTTCAGAAGGAAGTTCAGACAAGAAGGATAGTTTTGAAAGTAATGTGGAATCTTGTATGTAAAGTGACATGGATTTGTTTTTCTTTTGAGATACTAGTTCCCAAGATCCATAGCCATAAACAATCTCACTGCGCTTGTGCATCATTATATAACCAAGTTAATATAAACATTTGAGTTTAGCTTGTAAACAGCACACTGTGCCTGTATTATGCTGACTCACCGTGATACAGCCAAAGTTAATGTAAACTTATGAGCCTACTGCTGGCGTGTTGCTTCTTTGTTTGGTTCTCTATCAATCAAAGGAGCACTGGTCAGTGAGCATGGATCTGAGGATTTGCAGAATGCCAAATGTGAAAGTAGAAAGCTGTGTTTATCTCGACCTGTTGCCATAGAGGCTTAGGGGGATGATGTAGGATCTGGTGCTCCCAGTCTAGCCAGCCCTTGTGAGAATAAAGTGATTAGGCGGATGTCCCTAGAGCTGATACTGTTAAAGGTGAATGCCTTTTCCCCTGTCTCATTGGCCACCATGAGAAGGATAATAAAGTAATTTTAACCCCTATTTGGTGCTCTATTGTCCTTTAAGTCTGCCTGAATCTAGTGAACCTGCAGGAAGCTGAGGAACTCCTGTATTACAAATCTATTATGTACTTAAAAAAAAAAAAAGCAAAAGCACAATGAAAATGAGACTAGTTTTAATATACATTCTTTTTTTGTTCTGCTTTTTTGGTGTTTATGCTCAGAATAAAAAACAAAAGTATTTTAGAGAAAATGGTTTTGATCAATCTTTCACCCCCTCAAGGTATTATCCCATATCTCTCGTCCCTTTCACAAACCCCTAAAAAGTCTCTTCCATACTCATTGCCTCCAGTTCCTCACTTCTTAATCTCTTGCACCTGACTGAAACTACTCTCTCCAAGGTTACCAAAAAAAAAAAATCTTAACTGCTAAATCCAATGGCCTTTTCTTTCTTTCTACTTTACCTTCTTGCAGTTTTTTGTTTTGTTTTGGTTTTTTTTGCGCTATCCATCCTTTTTTCTCCTATACATTCTTTCTCTCTTGGTTTCCCTGACACCATTCTCTTCATTATATTCTTACTTCTTTTGCCATTCCTTTAATATTTCCTTTGATAGACCATTATCCTTTTCTTGTCCACTAAGTGTGATCATTCCCCCAAGGTTGTTACCAAGGCCCTCTTGTTTTCCTTCTACCTGCTTCTTGGTGATCTCATCAGTTTCCGTAAATTTAATCATTTTTTAAAATTCAATCTTATTTTAAGATCTTCATTCTCTTCCTTCCCCCTCCCTTTCCCCTTCTTCACATTAAAAAAGCAAGAAAAATAAAATCCATTACAAAGCAAACAAATTCCCACACTGGCCATATCCAAATGCCTCAATCTGTGCTCTGAGTCATATCACATCTCTGTCCAGTAGCTGGTTCATCATGAGTTCTGTGAAACTGTGGTTAGTCATTGTGTTGATAAGAGTTCCTAAGTCTTTCAAAGCTGTTTTTCTTTACATTGTTGTTGTCCTAGTGAAAATTGTTCTCCTGGTTTTTCTTATTTCTTTCTACATCAGCTCCTGTTTCCCCGGATTCTCTGAAATCATCTGTTTAGTAATTTTACAACACAATAATATTCCTTTATTTTCATATATCATACTTTAGCCATTAGCCATTCAGTCATTCCCTAACTCATGTGCATCCTTTTAGTTTCCATTTGTGGCTTTTGTTTTTTTCCTTTTAAATCTTCTCTTTGGGATCAAAGGGTTTTATTTTGGGTTCATTTTTCTTGTAATAATTCCCTTTCCAATACCATCTTCCCTATTATCTCCCTTACCATCCCTACCTAGTTCCATAGGGTTTTATGTATTTCCCCCATTACATTGTGAGCTCCTTGAAGGCAAGAGACCTTCTGCCTCTTTTTCTATCCCCAGCAGTTAGAATAATACCCAGCACATAGTAAAGCGATTAAAAATTGTTTATTGATTGACTGACTTGAAAACTGATTGGTCTCCTCTTCCGCCTTGCTTCACTGTGTTTTAGTTCACACAAGTCTTTCCAGGTTTCTCTGAAACCATCGCCTTCATTATTTCTTATAGCACAACTACATTCCACTACATTCATATACCATAGTTTGTTTTCTCAATTGATGGGGACCCCCTCAGTTCCAATTCTTTGTCATATAGGTTCAATTATCATCTTTATGATGATGAATATCAAATCTATACATGTTGGCCTCCTCTCTATCCTGAGCTCTTACATTACCAGCTTCTTACTGGACATGTAGACACCTCAAACTTAACCTGTGAAATTCATTATATTTCTCCCCATACATGTCCTTTAAAAATTTTTTCCCATTTCTATTGATACTGCAGCCATTATTCCATTCCCTCAGATTTGTAACCTTGTAATCATCCTTGACTCTTCCTTCTATCTCAATCCCCATATCTAATCAGTTGTCAAATCTTTCCTTTTTTTGCCCACTTAATAGTTTTTAATTTTTTTCAATTACATGTAAAGATAGTTTTCAACATTCCCTTTTATAAGATTTTGGGTTCCAAAATTTTCCCTCCTCCCCAAGATGGCATGCAATCTGATATAGGCTATACATGTGCAATCATATTAAACATTTTCCACATTAGTCACATTGTGAAAGAAGAATCAACACAACAAAAGGGAAAAACCATGAGAAATAAAAAAAAAAGAGAGAGAGAGAAAATGGTATGCTTTGATCTGCATTCAGACTCCAGAGTTCTTTCTCTGGATGTGGATAGCTTTTCCCCTCATGAGTCTTTTGGAATTGTCTTGGATCATTGTATTGCTGAGAAGAGCTAAGTCTTTCATAGTTGATAGATGATAGATGATCTATCATAGATCATCACACAATGTTGCTGCTACCGAGTACAACATTCTCCTGGTTCTTCTCACTTCACTCAGCATCAGTTCATGCAAGTCTTTCTAGGTTGTCAAATCTTTTCAATCCTACTTCCATGATATCTTTCTAATCCATCTCCTCACATGGCATCTACTCTAGTTTAAGCCTTCATCACCTTTCACCTAGACTACTGCAACAGCTTCCTCATCAGTCTCTCTGTCTCCAGGCTCTATCTACCTAATCCATCCTTTATGCAGTTGCCAAATTGATATTCCTAAAATGCAGATCTGACCATGTCTTTTTCCCCCTTGAAAAATCTTCTATAGCTCCCTATTGCCTTTAGAATAAAATGCAAATGCCTCAGTCTGGCATTTAAATTTATTTTTTTAAGTTTTTTTTTATTAATTTATTTTGATTTATCAATAATCATTTCCATATGCTTTTGAGTTTAAAATTGTTCTCCCCCTTACTCCCCACCACCCTCCCCAAGATGATGCACAATCTGATATAGGCTATACATTTACATTCCTATTAAACATATTTTCGCATTAGTGATGTTGTAAGTAAAAATTAAAACCAGTAGGAGGAACCATCAGAAAGAGGAAACAAAACTCAACAAGAGAAAAAAATTAGTAATTCAACTTCCATAGTTCTTTCTTTGGATGTGGATAGCATTTTCCATCCCGAGGCCTCTGGAGACGTCTTAGATCCTTGTATTGCTGGGAAGGGTTAAGTTTATCAATATTAGTCGTTGCACAATGTGGCTGTTATTGTGTACAATGTTCTCCTGGTTCTGCTCACTTCACTCAGCATCAGACCATACAAGTCTTTCCAGGTTTTTCTGAAGTCAGCCTGTTCATCATTTCTTAAAGCACAATAGTATTCCATTACATTCATATACCACATGGCATTTAAATTTAAATCTGGCTTCCCACATACCTTCTTAATTTTATTTCCTACTCTTCCCCTTTATAAGCCCTCCAATCTGGTTAGCCGGGCTTGTTAGCTGGTCCCTTCACATGGCATTCTATTTTTTGTCTCTTTGCACCAGTGGTCCCATTTGTCATAGATGCCCTCTCTTCTTACCTCTGCTTGGTAGAATGCAGAGATTTCTTCCAAACCTGGCTCAGCTCCCACCCCTAAGTGGCACAAAGCCTTTCGTGATCCCCCTAGTTATTAGAACTCCTTACCCCTCTTGAAATTACTTTGCATTACCTTGAATATGCTTTATATTTACTTATTTTTGTGCATGTATCCCACCAGTAGAATGTAAACTCCTTAAAGGCAGAGACTCTCACTTTTGTCTTCATAGACTCAGTGCCTGGCACAGTGCCAAACTTTTTTGTCTGAATATTTGTTGAATTGAATTAAACTAAGTTGAATAAATGGCAAGTAAATTTTAATTTTAATTTTTTTTGGGGGGGTAGATGACTCAAAGAAAAGAGAGTTGGGCAACAACCTAGATGGCAGAATCCAAACCAAATGTCCAGAATTCAAATTTCACAGAACATATCCCCTTAATAAAAGGATTTGTTCTGTAAAATTTGGACTCAATCAAAAGGCCCCACCCAAGAAGGCTATGTGTGGCTTCTAGGCTGCAGGTTCCCCACCCCTGGGCTAGAATGATAGATGAGATCTAATAAGACGAATTACTAGGCATTATTAGGAATAAATAGGTTCAAATAAACTGCACGAATATAGTATGTCCCCATGTACGGCTAGACAAATAGTATAGTCCATGTGAAAAGATGGGGATTTTAGCAGATTGCAAGGTTACTATGAGTCAATGGCATGACATGGCAGCCAAAAATAGCTAATGTGAACTCGAGTGGAATTGATGGAAGAATCAAGAATCATCAAGAATGAGGGAAGTGAGAGCCCCACAGTCTTCTGCCCCGATCAGACTGCATCGGAAATACTGTATTCTATTCTAGTCACTCCATTTTAAGAGGCCACTGAGAAGCTGAAGGGCATCCAGAGGAAGGCAACTAGTGTGGGGAGGGAATTCAAAATTATGCTGTGTGAGGATTGTTTGAAGGAACCAAGGGGTTTAGCCTGGAGAAGACCTAGAGGGAACAAGGTCACTGACTTCAAATATCTGAAGGGTTGTTATGTGGAACTGGGATTTATTTGACTGGTTATCCTCTGCCCCAGAGAACACAGAGGTAGAGGAAAGGCTAGAAGTTATAGAAAGTCATGTTTTGGTTCAATATGAGAAAGAATTTTAATAATCGAAACTTTCCAAAAGTAAGTAGGTGGTACAGTGGATAGAATGCCGAAT
Organism: Vombatus ursinus; assembly: GCF_900497805.2. Lineage (NCBI taxonomy): Eukaryota > Metazoa > Chordata > Mammalia > Diprotodontia > Vombatidae > Vombatus > Vombatus ursinus. The sequence goes on along the minus strand of NW_020947062.1, from coordinate 12,032,541 downwards.
CTAGGGTCAAGAGAACTCCTCTTTCTGAGTTCAAATCGGGCCTTAGACACTTACTAGCTGTGTGACCCTGGGCAAGTCACTTAACCCTGTTTACCTCAGTTTCCTCATCTGTAAAATGAGCTGGAGAAGGAAATGGCAAACCACCTTAGTATCGTTGTCAAGAAAAATGGGGTCATGAAGAGTAAGACACAACTGAAATAATTGAACAACACCACTCATTACTTTAGGAGGTAGTGAGGTCTCTGTCTCATCAGCTTTTGAAGAAGATCCTGGGTAGCTGGAAGAGATCTTAGACTATCTAGTGTAATCCCGTAATTTAAAAAAACACATTTTGTTTTTATACCATCTACATTTCCTAATATATCCCTCTCTACCACCTCACTCCCCACCCCAGGTCCTTTCTAGCTCTGATGCTGAGATCTATGAGATTAGATTGGACAGGGCGGAAAATGGTGAAATGACTTCTTTCTGAACACTGTGTCTCTCTATTAATGTAGACAAAAATAGTGTTTTAGCTGCTACACTGGGCTGATGAATCATAGGATTATAGAGAGTTGGAAGGACCTTAGAGATCATTTTATCCAACTCCTTCATTTTAAAAATCAGGAAACTGAGACCCAAGTGACTTGTCTAAGGCCACACAAGTACCAAGTGGTAAAGCCAGGATTTGAACCCAGACCTTCTGACTTCAGACCCAGAATTTTATCAACTGTACCACTGATATCTCATGACAAGCATGCAGCCCTGAAGTCCCTAGGAAGCAGTTGGCTGCTATTTGGGAACATAGCGTGTTTCATTCCATATTAGTAATACAATGGAAAGTATGGACTTTGGATTGGTAAGAGACTGATCAGAAGGGAAGTTTTCACACCGAGTTTGGAGTCACAGCTAAACCACTTGGATGTTAAGACAATACAACTCTCCAGGCCTTCTAGATAATGAGGTACACAAAGATCCCAAAAAACCTTGCCCTCTGGCTACAAAGGCATACCTGTGAGCTCACCTCCCTCCTTCTCCTCCCACAGCAGCCTCACAAAACAGCAGAATTGGAACATAGAATATGACAGCAAGAATCTTAGGACAAGATCTTAGAATTCTAGGACAAAAAAATGTGAATTCTGGATAAGACCTTCATGATTATCTTAGTGGATCATTGTCACTGGGCTTCAGCTGCCTTCTCCCTCTTCCCTTGTCCCATGGGTACATTCCTCTTGGAACCTCCATTTTGAGGAAGACCCCAGACCGGCCAACTTTCATTCTCCCATTTTGCCATCATGTCCCAGTATTTGCACTTTCCTACTTCTGATTCAGTTTTTTCTGCATTGAATTCTCATTCAGATGTAAATTCCTTGAGGGAGGGAAGGAAGATAGATAGATAAAGAGAGAGAGAGAAATAAAAGATACATAGATGTAGAGAAAAGATATAGAGATACAGATATTGTGTGTGTATCTGTCTATCTCTATCTACTTATCTATCTATCTATCCATCTATCTATCTATCTTTTCTTTTGCTTGTGTAACCCTGTCCCAAAGTCCATTGGTATGGAACTCTCTTCTTATTGGTGAAGATGAAGGCGGTGCCCTGCATAAGGGGTGGGGGACAGAGTTGGAAAGGGGCAAGAGCCTCAGTTCTCAGCCAGGCCCCCTTCATCTCTACCAGTTAGGGGAGAGTTCTGTACCAATGGGCTTTGGGACAGGGGTTATGTATCCCCAGAGCTTAGCACAACCCCCTGGCTCACAGTGAATGAACTAAATAAATGCTTGTTGACTTGACTCCCTTCATTTCACAGAGGAGAGGAAAAGGCTTGGCCAAGAACACAAGATAAATGAGTTGCAGGTCAAGGTCTGGAATTTAGGTGTCTTGATTTTCAGTCCTGGGCTCTTTCCATTACACCATCTTTCCTCTTCAGAAAAACGATGGAGAACATTCAACCTCTGCCCTAGTATCAGAGTTTATCTTTGCGGCCCCTCCTCACCAAAGTCACCTTCATCAACTCTGATCTCTCCCATTCTAGGCCCAACCTGGTTAAAACTGTGGTGCCTGGACATTTTCTATCTCTGCTGACTCCCATGTGCCTCCACTCATGGTTTACCTAATGCCATAGCATCCATCTGGTCCTTTGAGCCCCACTCATTCTTCTGGAACCTGGCCTCTTAACTGTCCTGTCACCCTTACTCTTGTCCAACTGGAGTCCCTGATGCTGACCTGATACTGCCTCTCTGACATTTACTTGAACAGGTCATTTAAACTTTTTAGACCTCAGTTTCCTCATCTATTAAAAAGGGGGGTTGGACCAGAAGACTTCTACAGCCTTTAGATCTATGACAACTATAACCCTGTGAAGTAGGAATATTTAGGGATTCAGGAGACTAGGGATTCAGAATGAGGAGTAGAGAAGAGAGATCTGATTGCTATCTTTAAGTATCTAAAGCAGAGATTCCCAAACTTATTTGGCCTACCACTTCCTTAAAAAAAAAAAAAAATTACTCAGTGCCCCCTGGAAATCTACTTTCTATAACCCTTTAACATATTTTTTTTTTTTTTTTGGAAATTTACATCATTTTAAAAAATTTTAATGATACATCTTAAATTTAATAATTTATTGTAAATTTGTGTATTTTTCCTGCATTGAAATTTTGATGATGCAATATGGCATCATGTAACCGTATACTATTGTATTGTAAACAAGTCATTACACATGCATATTCCTGCCGATGCATGCTGTACTTCCCAACAATGTTCACTCGCCAGCACTTGCTTGTTAAGATCTGTCAGCTGACTTGACCACTGATCAGTTATAACTTGTATTTTCTATGTTTGTTTGGAAAACAATGTAATCACTACAGGTTTAACTGTTACACAACAGATGAAACATGTACAAACGGTTTATTAAAATTCTCTTTTCTTCTTTCCTTATGCTTCCACCTTATTTTTACTCAATGTACCCCAATTGCACCTGAGACTACTACTTCCCCTAAAGTGGAAGGTACTAAGTAGGTATTGCTCACTTTAGGAACCTATGATTCTAAAGGATTGTCATATGGAAGAGAGATCAGACATGCCAGATTTTAGCTGGGCAGACAGTGCCAGCAGCACTCTCCCTCTGCCCTGCAGTGGTCTCTCCAACCTAGTGCTAGGAAGGCAAAGGCCATATGTTTCATATATTTCATTTTCAGGATAAGAGAATGTTGGCATGCTGGCAGTCTGAAGTTGGAGGGAAAACCACAGACCGCAGGACCTGTGACTATAAAATTAGGATTTGGGGCAAGTTAGAAACAAAATTTCCTAATCAAATCTAGGGATAAACCCAAGATTACATTAAGTGGTGGTTGGTAGAAGTTAAGACTTAGTGATGAAAGGTCTGTATTCTAGGTGCCTATTTTGTGTTACAGCTTGAGCTATATCTTTCAATATTGTGTTGGAAATATTATATTCAGTTATTTTGATAGAGATTTTAAAAAATAAAAGTCTGGAAGGTAAACAATTCAAATCTGGTTCTCAGGTAAACATATCTATTACTTAAGCTTGGATGGTACAGTTAATGCATTTTTTGCAGCTTGGTCCTTCTGAGGCACAATGAAGCTTTTGGCAAGTCAAAACTGCCCAGTGGATAGAGAAACTGCTTTGGAGTCAGGAAGATCAGAATTCAAGTCCGCCTCTGGCACACACTGGCTATGTGACCCTGGACAAGTCCCCTAACCTCTCAGTGCCCTAGGCCGTGCTCTCTAAGCTGCAGAGCTGGAGCAGGTCTGCGTTGGTAAAGGGAGTTTCCTTATCAGGAGTTCCATACACAAATAAAATCATAAGTCTGGCCAAAACAAACCATCCCCAGCCCAGTGAAGCTGGAAATGCAGGTATTATTGACTTGCGTTTTCACTGATGTAGGAAACTCCCAGATAAGGAAACTTTCTACCCACGTAACATCTTTTCTGCAATTTACAGTCTTATACAGTAGCCTAAACACTGAGAGGTGAAGTGATTTGCCCAGGGTCACACAGCTAGGATGGGTCAGAGGCAGAATTTGAACCCAGGGCCTTCCTGGCTTCAAAGCTGGCTCTCTAGCCACTAAGCCACATGGCTTCTCTTTTTCAGAGTTATTGGAAAACATGCATAAGATTAAATGATAGTTCTTTTAAACTATCAGATTTTACATAGGGAGATATTGAGGCTCAGAGAGGTTATCTGATGAAACGAGGTCACACAGCCAAGTTTTGGAATCTACGTCTTTGGACTCCAAGTTTAGTACTGTTCCATCACACAGCGGGGCTAAAAAGGCAATGTAAAGGGCAGCTAGGTAGCTCTATCCACTGATAGAGCACTGGCCCTGGAGTCAGGAGGACCTGAGCTCAAATGTGGATTCAGATATTTACTAGCTGTGTAACCCTGGGCAAGTCACCTAACCCCAATTGCCTGGCAGTGTGGTAAAATGGAGTCAGAGCATCTGGGTTCCTAATCCTGGCTCTCCTCCCACCTACACACAGGTATCAGTATATAATCCTGATTGGGTATACAAAATCAGAGTCATCAATGAATGAATGAATGAATGAAAAAGCACTGATTAGTTGCTTACTCTAGGGAGACAAATACAAAATCAAGACAGACCCTTCCCTCAAAGAGCTCATGCTCTAACTGGAGGAAATAACACATAGAAGGAGGGTTAAGCTATAGGGTGAATGCCAAGGCCCAGGGGTTCTTAAGAGACACTGTCAGTTCAGATGGCAATGCCTGTGGGTAAGGAGGGAATATCAGCAGGACAGATTGTAAGACTCAAAGGACATGAGGCCCAAGTAACAAGGCAGATGGTAAGACCAGGTGGTCCTGCATCTTGGCAGAAGGATTGTAGTTGGTAACTTCATGCTCATTTAAGCAATGTGGTTAGAGTAGCTTTGGATTATCAGCAGGACAGATAGGAGGGGTTGGGTGTTGGGTGGCCACCATTGGGAAGGGCAGAGTGGATCTGACGGTCCAAATGAAATATGGATTCTGGGTATCCTCACATAGAAATAGGGATGAGGGGCAACTAGGTGGCGCAGTGGATAGAGCTCCAGCCTTAGAGTCAGGAGGACCTGAGTTCAAATCTGGCCTCAGACACTTGACACTTACTAGCTGTATGACCCTGGGCAAGTTACTTAACTCTGATTTTCTCACCAAAAAAGAAAAAAAAAAGTAGGGATGGAAGTAGGTTAATATTTAATCAAGAAGAAGGGTAGGGAAGAGGAGTAGCAAGAAGGTTGAGGGGAAAGGATACTCCGAAGTACTCATTGTTCTGTCAGGCCCGCCATTGTCCAGATTCCATGGGGGTGGCCAGGGTGAGAAAGGGAGAAGGACCTGCTCCTGCAGAATTACAGAATTTAACAGTTGGAAAGGATCTCATCAGCTTCCTAATCTCGTTGTTTGTTTGTCCTCAGTTCTAGACTTGCAAGTGAATTGGATTTAAGTGAGGCAGGGCTGTGCAAAGTCATCAGCCCCACTCTCTCTTCCATCTCTTGCCTCAATTCTTACCTGGCCTTCAACTACTGAATGGGTGTTGCCTCAGACAAACCGAGACCCGGGAAAGACCTTAGCTTAAAAAAGGTCAAGGTCTCCCACTGCATCCCTGGCCATCAGCTTTCCAGTCTAACACTTGTCTAAAACAAACACCTGCTATAACATACCCCCAAAGTGGCTGTCTAGCCTCTGGACTTAACTGATGGGCCTCAATTTCCTCATCTGTAAATGGGGAAGGAGGGAGGCTGGATTAAATGAGACACCTCTCAGTTCTGCATTCAAGATCCTAAGCCTCTCCAGCGGTGCCAGGAAGCCCGGTTTAGGAAGTTACCTGTATATAGCAACCCTAGGGACTAACTCACACAGACTCCTTTGCCCTGAGCTGCTGACATTCCAAGTCGACAATAAACACACATAGGACAACCAAATATAGCAATCAAACACAGACACAAACAGGCAGGCTGAGGTAATTGACATCATCGGAGCCCCAGCAAACCGGAGAGTTAACTCTTGGCCAAGTCTTTCATTAGAGGCATGTTTAGACATCTCTTGTCAATTCCAATCTCTGGTTGGTCTCAAAGGTGGTCCCCTTGGCCAGGCTGGAGAAGAAGCCTGTGTTTGAGCCTGATGGGAGAGGCTAGACCCATTGACTGTCTGAGCTGGAAGGGACTTCGGCTGCTAACTACTTGTGTGATCTTGGTCTGTCATAGAGGTGACACTGCTCACGGGGAAAGCAGATCAAGCCCCACATCTGATAAGTAAGGCTGTAGGTTGCAAAACACTGACCAGTGTGTGTTAGGAGAAGGATTCTGCTCCCTGGGTGTTCCCCTATGCCAATACAATCTCATGTGCCCACCCTCCCCACCCCCCCACACTGACATTCTCTGCCTCATAGTGATGTGAGTTGTTATTTTTCATTGAATATAAGCTTCTTAAGGCCAGGGGGGACAGTTTAATTTTGTTGTTGTTGTTTTTAATCCTCAGGGCCTGGTCAACAGCAGGCACTTAACAAATGATTGTTAATTGATAGATTGATTTCCCCCTTTCTGGGCCTCAGATGCTTCATCTGTAAAATGAAGGAGTGGGAAACCTATGAACAGAATGAAAAGGCTGTGCAGGACCTCAGAGACAACTTGCCCAACCCCTAAGGCTGCAGAGGCACTGCCTTTGTTTTAAAATAACTTTTTGTTTCAAACTCCCTCCCCAGCTGCTTTTCTTTCTCTAAAAATATGCCCCTGTCTCCCCTCCCCCGCCCCCTTCTTTAAAAGGACATTGTTGGGGAAAAAAAGCCTCGTTCCTTTCACAAGGCAGGTGGCTGGCCGGGAGGGACCAGCCTGACCCAGTTTGCCACTGCTGCTGATCTATTCTGGTCATGGAGGGAGCCGCCAGTTCCTCCTCTTTATTTCCCAGCCCCAGCCTGACTTTGAAATGCCCTAGTCACAGAATTGTGCCTGAAACCAGCCTGTCTTCTGGGCATTCTTGATGTCCTTGCTCTCAGCATTTAGTAAGGGAGATGGGGGTGGGGAGGGGAAGCAGGGAGAGGAACCTCGATGGGGAACACTTGAGGTCCTAGGAGCGGGGGGGGGGGGGGGTATAAGATTGTGAAGCTGGGGATGCCACCTACTTCTCTGCCAGGCCCTGCTCCTCATTGCCACTGCCCCAGGGCAGCCCCTGGCTTCCCAGTACCATTCCCCTCCCCTGCCCCTCAGGTGACACCTCCCTCCCAAAACGTATGAAGCAGCCACCAAATTGACCTGAAGATCAGGCTTGTAAAAGCAAAGGTTCTTCCACTCTGCCCCTTTTCTATCTCCCATTTCCTGCCCCTCTACAGTGCCCCACCTCCTCGCCCCCATAAGGAAGTGTAGGACAGAGGAACACTAGCCCCCCTCATTCAGCCAGGAGGCTGGAATTGGTTTTCCTATACCATCCTTTGTACCAGTCCCCAGGAGAGAATAGCCTTCCGGCCTGGAAATCTGGAGGTCTCCTCTTGCCTCTTTTGCTTTTCCCCTCTCTCCTCCCCTCCCCTCCCCTCCTCCCATCTTCTCCTCTCTTCTCTTCTTCCATTTTCTCTTCTCACTTGTCTTTTTCCCTCCCCTCTTCTCCTCATCTCCTTCTGTCTCCTTCCTTCCCTTCTTCTCCTCTCTCCTTTCTTCTTCTTTTTTCCCTTCTCTGTCAGCTCCTCTCTTCCTCCTGTCGTCTCTTGGGGCTAGGATGGGGCTAGGAAAGGACCTTGGATCGTCTTGGGCCAGAAAGTCCTGACTAAGGCCATTAGGATCATCCTCTTTTCTTTGCTTGCTCTCTGAACACCCTGGTGACAGGTCTTTTTGATCATACATAGTCTAGATAGAAAGCCAGAAGTCCCAGATGGAACCAGCTTTTACTCCGCAGGGATATCATCAATCTCTCGATGACTTCCAAGTTGCCAAGGGCCTCACTAACTCAAACCCTACTGCTTTGGAATTTGTGATACATAGACCTAGGCTGATGTTGAGCTGACAAGGTCTGGAGGAAAAATTAACTAGACAGGGTAATGGATGGAATCTTCCTCCAATGCTATTCCAGGGGATCAGGCATGGGCTGCTTTATGGGTCAAACCACTTTAGAATTGCAGGATTTTCTATATTCTGTCTACTAAGTTGGCAGCACCCTGAGGGCAGGAACTTGAACTTCATTTCAGGTTCTTCTAAGACATGGCCCAGAAGAAGGCTTTGCAAACAGCAAAGGACTTGGCGAGGAGACCCAATTTCTTTTTTTTTTTTGCTAGGCAGTGGGGTTAAGTGACTTACCCAGGGTCACACAGCTAGTAAGTGTCAAGTGTCTAAGGTGGGATTTGAACTCAGGTCCTCCTGATTCCAGGGCCGGTGCTCTATTCACTATGTCACCTAGCTGCCCCAGAGACCCAGTTTTTAATCCCAGCACTGTCACTGACCAACTTCAGAACCTTGAGCACTAAATCCCTTTCTCTCTCCTGACCTCATCTGTAGAGTGAAGGCATGAAACTAGATTATATTTTCCTTTCCAGCTCTAACATTCCATAGTATTTTGTGAAATGTTTATTGAATGAACGAATGGATGATAATAACCCTCTGCTTGCATAAGGTGCTATGTAACCTCCTTGAGGGAAGGAGCTGTTTTGTTTTTATCTTTGTATATCCAGAGACTAGCCCGTAGTAAATGCTTTTATTAAGCATATTTGTTGAATTCCATTGAATTGAATATATTCTTTTCATAGCATTTTCCCCTTCAATGCTCAGCACAATAGCCCTGTGAGAGAGATAGTGCAGAGAATATTACCCCATTTTATAGATAAGAAGACTGAGGTCTAAAGTAAGGGAACAGGGGGCAGCTAAGTGGATACAGCACTGGCCCTGGAGTCAGGAGGACCTGAGTTCAAATCCGGCCTCAGACACTCAACACTTACTAGCTAAGTGACCCTGGGCGAGTCACTTAACCCCAATTGCCCTCACCAAAAAATAAAAAAAAATAAAATAAAATGAGGGAATGACCTGACTGAAGTCACAGAGGAAATCAGGGGCAGAGCCAGAAGGAAAATAAATCCAGGTTTCCTGACCCTGGATCCAGGACACACTACCTGAATGATGCTACTCTGAACTGAGACCTGAGCTAGGGCCACAAAGATTCAATAAATATTGGTTGGATTAGTGTTACCCAGCCAATCAGATTGCATTCCCCAGAGAAATGCTGGATTTAAGATCATGAGCATCTATTGAGCACCAACACAGTACCCCTGGATTCAAAAACCCTCACTTTGAATCCTGGTTCCTCTGCTAACTCCCATATGTGACTTTGGGCAAGGTCCCTTCTTTACTTAGTTGTCTTCCTCCTAAAGGGACAGGGTTGGACTAAAAGATCTCCAAGATCCTTTCCAGTTCTAAACATTATGATCTATGGTAACTTGGGGTCTAGCACGTTCACAGAGGCTTTCAAAACAGCCTTCTAACTTCAGGTACTCTGCTTTTGTCTTATTTGGTGACTCCTTTGCTAGTAGAGTTACTGAGAGACAGTGCTGTAAGGGAAGAAGCCTTGGGGCCTTCTCTCTGAAGCCATATGGCCTGTGAAAGAGTCTCAGTCTTTGTCCATGTGGGTCCACCAGAGCTTCCAGGTGTGGGGGACCTGTGGCCCCGAGGCCACATGTGGCCCTCTAGATCCTCAAGTGTGACCCTTTGACTGAATCCAAACTTTGCAGAACAAATCCCCTTAATAAAAGGATTTGTTCTGTAAAACTTGGACTCAGTCAAAAGGCCACATCCTAGAATTTACAAGGCCACATGTGGCCTCAAGGCCACAGGTTCCCCACCCTGGCTTAGATGCTTATGCATATAATGTTGTTCTTAACTCTGGGTTTTGCTTTTTTTTTTTTTTTTTTTGTAGGTGAAGGAGATTGGAGTTTCTGACCTTGTGATTTCAAAAGTCTAGAGGGTGCTTTGATATTTTGGTGTTTCAGAGTCAGTTAAGCATCAATGACCCAAGGAACAAGGTATGACTTTCAGGACAGAATCTAGTGGCAACCAAGACAAGGACTCATCCACAGAGATACCATCTTTACATGAGAACTTTTGCTATGTAAGAACCGAGCTAAGTTTTGAGAATCTTTCTCCCACAGACCTGTGTGGTATGTGGACAACATGCCCCCAAGTCTTGAGGGGAAATGTTTGTTTGTTCTTGCTCTATCACTGAAGTAAATATTTCTTTGTAAAAGCTAATTGGGGGGTACCTCGGTGGTGCGGTGGATAGAGCACCAGCCCTAGAGTCAGAAGGACCTGAGTTCAAATCTGGTTTCAAATATTTATTAGCTGTGTGACCCTGGGCAAGTCACTTAACGCTGAATGCCTCCAAAAAAAAAAATGTTGGGACAGCTAGGTGGCGCAGTGGATAGAGCACCTGCTCTGGATTCAGGAGGACCTGAGTTCAAATCCAGCCTCAGACACATAGCACTTACTAGCTGTGTGACCCTGGGCAAGTCACTTAACCCCATTGCCTAGCCAAAACAAAAGGAAAAAAAAAGCTAATTGATATTAAGTGGGTTTTTTTGGAGGGAGCATTAGTGGGGTTCAAGTCAATGGCGAAAAAGAAGAAATATCCACAAACCCCTCAGGGTACTCTAGAACCCTGAGGGAGGCAGATATAGCCAGAGACTTGCTACATTGGAATTAAGCAGGAGCCACCAAAAATCTGAATTGTTAGTATGTCACTGAAAGAATAACACTATGGATCAAAACCGCTAGTCCTAGTTCTAATGTTAGCACCTTCCCCCCAGGAAGGGAGTCAAGACACGCACAGATACAGATATAGATAAATATAGATATACACATGGACATACCCTACCCAGAGATATACCTACACATGTAAGAGACACATGGAAACCCATACAGGCATACATACAAAGACACATACCTTTACACACAAGATTGGTACAAAAAAACCAATTCTGGCCTCCTGGATGAATGAGAGTGAAGCTGATACCCCTCCGTCTTCCATCCCTTGGGTTTCTCTGCTAGGAAGGGAAGGGAACTGGTAGGAAAGAGGAATAAGGGTCCATTCGATGTCTACTCAAGACACCTAGAAGAAGAGGAAGGTTTCTGTGCTGGTCCTTGGGGAGTGCTAGTTAATTCTTGCTGATGGATCTATTAGTCAACCTGAGACTGTCAGTTCTGGCTAAAGGTAAATCACCAATGACCCCTGAAGAATGGCTCATAGAAAGAAGAACATGGAATGGCAGAGCTGAAAGAGACTTTAAAAACATAGAACATAGGATGTCAGATCTCAACATGGTCTTAGGATCATAGAACACTGACGTAAATACGCTCTATCTACTTACATGGGAATAGCTTCTACCAATAGAATGTAAGCTCTCTGAAGGCAGAGATAATCTAGTTTTTTGTTTTTATATCCCCATGGCCTAGCACTATACCTGGAACATAGTAGGTGCCTAATAAATTGGCTTATTAAGTGATTGATTAAAGAAACTGAAAGGACTAGAAGAATGGAGGGAATTGTTTTCAAACTGGATCAAGAACAGAGGTAAGAGGTTCTAAGGACCAAACTGCTAAAATCTGGGACCCTAGCAATACTGGGGAGCATCTTCTGGAAGTGAAACTACTTATTGGGGTTGGGAGGAGGGGACAAATTGTCCAGATTACAAGTCCTGCTTTCTGGGCTCAACCTGAGTGACTTCATTCCTTTAATCAGGACATCAACCAGATTTTCTTGAGACCCCTGGTTAGCTAGCCCTGTGCTCAGCCCTGCTGCTCCAACTTGGGTCCTGCCTGCCCTCAGGGAGTTTCCAAACAGCTTGGAAAGAAGAGACTTATAGTGCAGAGAACAATATGACAGTATGCAAGCATGTGCCAGGTTTTGAGGTACGCACAGTAAGGGAGGAAGGAGGGAGGGAAGGAAGGAAGGAAGAAGTAAGGAAGGGAAGGAGGGAGGAATGAAGAAGGAATGAAAGAAAGAATGGAGGGAGGGAGGAATGAAGAAGGAAGGAAGCAAGGAAGGACATTCCAAGCACTGGGAATATGTCATCAGGATTCATCTGTCAGCAAGTGGAGAATGGATTAGAAAGGGAGAGGCTAGAGATCTGAGAGACCAGTGTCCAGCACAAAGGCCTTGAATACTAACTAGAGACTTAATGTTTGCTGAATTGAATTAGATTGAATCTACCAGATAGAAGATGGCTGTTATGATAATCAGAGGTAATTATGGCCTGCACTAATGTAGAAGTTGTGGGGATGGAGAAGAGAGGACAGATGTGAGAGATTTCAAGGGAAAAAAATGAATATGATGAATGACTAAGGAGCCTATTGGAGGAAATTCTCAGTGATCCTGTGAGTGCCTCTGGTCTTTTGTCTGTCTGATACTTCATGGAAGTGGAGGGTGAGGGTGGTGACTTGGAGATTTAGGACTGAGGGCTAAAATTCAAACTTTTGAGATATCCGTGCTCCCCAAATTGATGGTATCACAAAAAAGAAGCATTGTAGGAGCAGCTAGGTGGTGCAGTGGATAGAGCCCTGAAGTCAGGAGGACCTGAGTTCAAATCCGGCCTCAGACCAAACATTGGACACTTAGTAACTGTGTGACTCTGGGCAAGTCACTTAACCCCAATTGCCAAAAAAAAAAAAAAAAAGAAGAAGCATTGTAGAGAAGGCAGGAGACCTGGGGTGCTATACACCCCACACTCCACCACTCACTGTGCCGTGTGACCCTGGTCAAGTTATTTCCCTTCTTTGAGACTCATCCAACTGAGTTTGGGTCCTACCTCCAAGACATAGTAGCTATGTGACATTCCCTCTTTAAGTCTCAATTGCCTTTCTGCCAAATGGGGATACTAATACTCATGCTACCAACTTTGTTGGATGGTTATGAGGAAAGAACCTTGCAAACATTAAAGCATTAGAGGAATAGAAATTATTATTATTATCCTGCCTGATTAATAACTAGACCTCACATCTCCACATTTGTTCAGTTTTCACAAACATTAGTTTTGTAAAGTATCACAGGATCATAGAATCTGATGTGGAAAGGACTTTAGAAATCATCTGCTATAATATTCTAGCTTTATTTTCCTCCCACTCTGCCTCAAGCCCAAGGACAGTCAGCTCAACAGTGCCCTCTCCCACTCTCTTCCCCTTCCCCCTCCCTTAAATCCATTGACTACTCCACCTCCTTTGGTGTTTCCTTACCACGGATCCCTCTCATCATCCACGTTCTCTGCTATTTCCAAGGTTCAGAGTTCTGCTGAAGCTGCCCTGATTGGGCTCAATGAAAATTAACAATACCTATCTGCAAATGGGACCTCATTGCAGCACACAAATCCTTTTTTATTCATCTGTGATTTATGAGCCCCATCCCCTGGCAGTGGCTGTTCTAAACCTCCTCTTTCTTCAATGCCCTCTTTTTTCCTCCTTCCCCCTTACTCCCAGCAGATGACCTTTCCTCTTACTTCACGAAGAACATTGAGGCTATATAACTTAAGTTCCCTCAACCTCTGTCTTCTCCAATTGAGAAGCCTTCTGTTTTCTCCCACTCCTCCTCCTCCTTTCCTCCAGTCTAAGAGGGTGAAGTTGTCCTCTCTGGCAAGGCTAACTGCACATGTGCTCATCATCCCATCCCTGCCTGGAGCTTTGCTCTCTTCTCTCACCCTTATCTTCAATCTGCCTCTCAGCTGGCTCATTCCCTGCTGACTACAAACATGTTGGAGTTTCCTATATTCTAAAAACAAACAAACTTCCCTTGGCTCTTCTGAAACTTCAAGCTATTTCTTCGTTCTGCTTCATGAACAAATATTTAGGAAGAAGCAATCAATTGATAAACATTTATTAAGCATCTATTATGTGCCAGGCACTGTGCTAAACAGTGGGGATATAAAATAGAAGCAAAAGATAGTCCCTGCCCTCAAGGAGCTTATAATCTAATGGGAGAGGCAACTGCATGCCAACAAATATATACAAAGCAAGCTATAGACAGGATAATTAGGAAATCATTAACAGAAGGAAGGTACTAGAATTAAGGAGGGTTAGGGAGGGCTTCTTGTAGAAGGTGGGATTTTAGTTGGGACTTAAAGGAAGCCAGGGAGGTCAGTAGTCAGCACAGAGGAGGGAGAGAGTTCCAGGCATGGGGAACAGTCAGAGAGAATGCCTGGAGCAGAGAGATGGAGTGTCTTGTTAGTGGAAGAGACAGGAGGTCAGTGTCACTGTTTAAGAGTACCTGTTGGAAGTAGGGTGTAAGAAAATTGGAAAGGTAGAAGGGGGCTGGGTTATGAAGGAATTTAAAAGCAAAACAGAGCATTTTGTATTTGTTCCTAGAGGTAATATTGAAGTTTATTGAGTAAGGTGTGTGTGTGTGTGTGTGTGTGTGCATGTGTGTGTGTGTGTGTGTGTGTGTGACATGACCAGACCTGTGTTTTAAGAAAATCCCTTTAATGGTTGAAGGGAGGATGGGATGTAGTGGGGAGAGACTTGAGGCAGGCAGACTCCTCAGGAGGGTACTGCAATTATCCAGGCATGAGGTAATGAGGACCTTCACTAGAATGGTGACAAGCATCACAGGAGAGAAAGGAGTGAATTTGAGAGATGTTGCGAGGATGAGGTTGTGAGGACTTGGCAACACCTTGGAAATGGGGGGAGGGGAGAGTAGTGAAAGAGAATGAGGAATCCAGGATGACTCCTAGGTTGCAAGTTTGAGGGACTGGAGATACAGTGTTGCCAGGAGACACGTGTGAGAGACTGAAGATACGGCAGGCCACATAATACAGTAATAGGGAAGGGGTGGGAGAAAGAAAGGATTAGGGGGCAGCTAGGTGGAGCAGTGGATAGAGCACCAGCCCTGAAGTCAGGAGGACCTCAGTTCAAATCCAGCCTCAGACCAAAGACTTGACACTTACTAGCTGTGACACTGGGCAAGTCACAACCCCAATTACCTAAAAAACAAAAAAAGAAAGGTTTGGGAGGAAAAAAATAATGAGTTCTGTTTTAGACATGCTGAGTTTAAGATGTCTGCTGGATATCCATTTGGAGATGTCTGAAAGGCAGTTGGAGATAGGAGACTAGAGGTCAACTGAGAGATTGGGGCAGGATAGGTAGATTAGAGAATCATCAGCACAGATAGTAATTAAACCTATGGGAGCTGATGAGATCACCAAATGGAGTAGTATAAAGGGAGAAGAGAAGAGGGCCCTGGATAGGAAGAACCCTGAGGAACACCTACAGTCAGAGGGCATGTTTTGGAGGAGGATCCAGCAAAGGAGACAGAGAAGGAGCAGGCAGATTGGGAGGAGGAGAAGCAGGAGACAGTGGCAGTCTGAAAACCTAGAGAGAGAGTGATCAACAGGCTGCAGAGAGGTCAGGGAGAATGAGGACTGAGAAGAGGCCATTGGACTGGGCAACTAAGAGATCACTGTTAACGTCAGAGAGGGCAATTTCAGTGGAGCAGCAGGAGCCAGATTGTAAGGGGTTAAGAAGAGAGTGAGAGGAGAGAAAGTGGAGGCACTGATTGTAGATAACCTTTTCAAGGATGCTTCACTACAAAAGGCAGAAGGGATATAGCATGACAGATAGTTATCAGGGATAGAAGTCGAGCGAGGTTTTGGGTTTGTTGTTGTTGTTTGTTTGTTTTTTTTCAGTATAGGAGAGACATGAGAATGTTTGTAGGCAGTAGAAAATAAGCCAGTAGAGAGGGAAAGATTGAAAATAAGTGAAAGAGTGGGGCTGACAGAGGGTCAATTTGTTGGAAGAGATGGGATGGAATGGGATCACTTGAACAGGTAGAGGGGTTATCCTTGGTAAGGAGTAAGGCCACCTCATCATGTTAAACAGGGGTAAAGGAGGGGAAAGTGGCTAAAGGCATCTGAGTGATAGGAGATAAGGAAGGGGAAAAGGGAGTCCACAGCAAATGGCCTCATTTTTTTTTCCTGTAAAATATGAGGCAAAGTTTTGTACTGAAAGCATGGGGGGAGGGGGAGCTATGAGAGGTTTGAGGAGGGATAAAAAGGTTTGGAGGAGCTGCTCTGGAGAGTGGGATATAGAGAAGGGAGATATAGAATAATTGCCTAGCAGCAGTGAGGGCCCAATTGAAGTTATTAAACATAAATTTGTAGTGGACTCAGGCAGAATGATTGAACGATTTTCTCCACCTTCATTCAGTAGCACATGTGTAGGCACGAAGGCTATGAGTAGCGAGAGTGATCCAAGTTTGAGAGTTGGCTGGGCATAACTGGTAATATGATAAGGGGACAAGGGAGTCAAGAGAGGAGAACAGTATAGAATTTAATTGGTTCACCAAGGAGTCGAGATGGGGAGAAGAGGAGAGAGTGGCTAGTGCAGGGGAGATGGAGTGGGAGAGAAATGAGAGATTAAGGGATTGGAGGTCATGGTACAAATGGAGTAGGGTTATGTAAGGGAAGGCAGAGGGAGAGGTGAAAGGCCAATCGACAACGATTTCAGAATTTTTAGACATGGAAGTGGTACATTTGTGGCTGTGTGGCTGAGGTAAGGTGGAGAAGTAGGATAAGGAACTGAGTAATTAGGGTGTTTGAGGGAAAATCAGTATGTATATTGAAGTCCCCTAATATATGGGTGACCAGCTAGGTGGTACAGTGGATAGAGTGCTAGCCCTGGAGTCAGGAAGACTCATCTTTCTGAGTTCAAATCTGGCCTCAGACACTTACTAGCTGTGTGGCCCTGGGCAAGTCACTTAACTCTGTTTGCCTCAGTTTCCTCATCTGTAAAGTGAACTGTAGAAGGAAATGGCAAACCAATCCGGTATCTTTGCCAAGAAAACCCAAAATGGGGTCACAAAGAGTCAGACATTACTGAAACGAATGAACAATAATAAAGTATGTGGGCAGGAGTTGGGGAGGAGAGAAAAATTGTAAGTCAGGTATTGAATCCATTGAGAAAGGAAGGAGAGTGTCCTGGGGATCTGTAGATTAACAGCTACTAGGTTTTTGATTGGATGGTAGATAGAAACAGTGTCAACCTCAAAAGAAGCGAGGTTACTGAACCTGCAAGTGGCAATGGGGAGCAAGGACTGACAGTCCAGCTCCCTTGCCTCGACCAGTGAGCCTTGGAGAATGAGGGGAGGTGAAGCCAGTACTGGAAAGGGTGGCCAGGGAGGCTGTGTCTTCAGAAAAAGCCAAGTTTCAGTAAGAGCTAGTAGAAGGAAGGAGTGGGAGAGGAAAAGGTTTAAATGAAGGGTAGTTTAAGCTTGCTGTCTCTACTTACTCACCACCCACTTACTTTTCAATACCCTGTAATCTGGCTTCTTTCCCTTACACTGTACTGAAATTGCTCTCTCCTTTGTCACCAATGACCTCTTAATTGCTAACTCCAAAGGCCTGTTCTCAGCCCTCATCCTCCTTGGCCTTTCTGCAGCAACTGACACGGTTGACCAATTTCTCCTTCCATGGCATCCCTCTTGACTTTCTCAGGCCTGCACCCCAAAGTGGGATTGAGGGAACTGGTCCTAATACGCTTTTCTCCTTTAGCTTTTGTGGTGATGTTGTTCAGTCGTATCCAACCCTTCATCTCTTTTTGGGGTTTTATTGGCACAGATACTGAAGTGGTTTGCCATTTCCTCCTCCAGTTCATTTTACAGGTAAGGAAACCGAGGCAAAGAGGGCTAAGTGACTTGCCTAAGGTGACCCCATTTGGGGTTTCTTGGCAAAGATACTGAAGCGGTTTGCCATTTCCTTCTCCAGCTCATTTTACAAATTAGGAAACTGAGGCAAACAGAATTAAGTGACTTGTCCAGTATCACATAGATAATAAGTGTATGAAGTCAAATTTGAACTCAGGAAGGTGAGGCTTCCTGACTCCAGGCCCAGTACTCTATCTGCTACACTACCTAGCTGCCTTCTATGATAGTGTATCTCTGTTCTCCTAATTCTCTAAACTACTTTTCCTTGATCCTTCTCTGATTCCTTATCTTTCTGCCCCTTAAACACAGGTATCCCTCCAGGTGCTGTCTTTGGCCCTCTTCTCTCTTTTTTCTTTTCTTTTCTATACTTCTCCTTTGATGATCTCATTCACTCTCACAGCTTCAATTGTCCACGTTATACAAATGAATCCCAAATATACACACCTGGCCCCAAAACCATGTCCAGTATTTACAACTTGCCCCCAAAACTACCCCTCGAACTTACTTCCTTGTCTCTATAGATGGTACCTTCCTAGTCATTTGGGATCAAAAATAATATCACCACGTTGGACTCTTCTCTTTTCCATATTTGCCACATCGAATCCTTCACATCGCTCATATCTATTTCTTCCTCTACACACACACTAAGCCAGGTATCATCACTTCTTAGACTTCTTATAATTTATAAACCTTCCATCATCAGTATCTCCTCCTCACCCATTCATTCTAAACATTCTGCCATGCTAATCTTCTAATGTACCAGTTGGGTCACATCACTCTGCTGCTGCTGTGGCTCTCCATTGCCTATGGGACAATGTATTCCTGATTCTGGTCCTGGTATTCAAGGCCCTTCACATTCTGGTTCCAACCTTGTTTTCTAGCCCTACCATGTTCCAGATAAGGTGCACCATTTATCTATCCCCCATTCTCATCTTGCTCTTTCCTGGATTTACAAGTGAATGCTATCAAGCATTTAAATTGAGGCCTGTTATGCATTTAAATAGATGCATTAATTATTCTAAAGAGAGAGAGAAGGGGCAGCTAGGTGGTGCAGTGGATAGAGCACCAGCCTGAAGTCAGGAGGACCTGAGTTCAAATCCAGCCTCAGATCAAACACTTGACACTTACTAGTTGTGTGACCTTGGGCCAGTCACTTAACCCCAATTGCCTTTAAAAAAAAAACATAATAAATAAATAAATGTTTTAAATCCAGCCTCAGACCAAACACTTGACACTTACTAGCTGTGTGACCCTGGGCAAGTCACTTAACCCCAATTGCCTAAAAATAAAAAAAAAATTTAAAAAAAGAGAGAGAGAGAGAGAAACACTCTACCAACCTCCTTATATGAGACAAATATGATTTTAATACCTAAACCATGGAAGGATGAAGCAAAGAAAGAATTATAGACCAATATCATTCATGAAGATTGATATAAAATTTTAAAATATAATCTCAGCAGAAAGAGAGGAAACTAAAGGGAAGGAACTTTTCAGATCTTATTGATTTTACCTTTACCACATCTTTTTAATCAATTTCCTTTAGTTCGTGATTGCCACCGTATTTTAGGACCTTCTTACTCCTAAGTAATCAACTGGGATAATATTTGTAAAGTAAGTTACACAGGCCTGATACATACATAGTAGGTGCTTAATAAGTCCTAAAATACGGTGGCAATAATTTCCTAAGTGCTCTTCCTGTCTCTAGCCCCTCCCCTCTTTACTCTGCCCTCCAAGAAGGAAGGAAGGAAGGAAAGAAAGAAGGATGGAAGGAAAGAAGGAGGGAGGGAAGGAAGGACTTATTAAGTACCTACTATGTATGTATCAGGCCTGTGTTACTTACTTTACAAATATTATCCCAGTTGATCCTTACAATAACCCTAGGCGGTAAGTGCTAATCTTGTCCCCATTTTACAGTTGAAGAACCTGAGGTTAAGTAACTTGCCCAAGGTTGCACCACTAGTAAGTGTCTGAGGCTGGATTTGAACTCAGGACTTTCTGACTCCAAGCCTAGTGCTCTATCCATTGCAGCACCTAGCTGCTAAACTGACATTCTTATAACACAATGACTATGTCACTCCACTCTTCAAGAAATTTCATTGGCTCCCTATTACCTCTAGAATAAAATACGTATTCCTCTGTTTAGCATTTTTTAAAAGCCTTTCACAATCAGACTCTGACCTATCTTTCCAGATACCACTCCCCCTTACACAATCTACCTTCCATTTAAAACTGGTCTGCTTACTGTCTCCTGTATAGGACAAACATTCCATCTCCAGTGATTGCATAGGTGTTCCTAATAAAATACCTACTTCAGGTGTCACCTCCCCTGAGATGCTTTTCCTGATCCTCCCAGTGGTTAGTGCTCCAAATGACTTTGTATTTACTCTCTATATATTTGGTTTATATATACGTTCACACACACAAACACACACACACACACACACACACACACAATATATTGTCTCCCCCCAATGCTGTAAGCTTTTTGAAGAAAGCAATGATTCCATTTTCTGTCTTCATATCCCCAGTGCCTAGCAAAGTGTCCGGCACATAGTAGGTCCTTAATAAAAGCTTAATGAATTGAGTTGAAGCCAGGCTCAAGTTTCCACCTTGGGTGCTCCACAGTGTGACTGAGCCCAGAATCAAGTTCACAGGGAACTTAGTAGAGCAACTGAAACAGTCTGTGAGGAACTAGGCTTCACAGATCCAGAGCTTAAATTTCACGTTCCTTTCTGGAGTCCTGGTCTGGTTATTGTCTGGGATTGGGGAGGGTTGGGTGGGAGTTGGGCAAGTGGACAGGATGATTTTTTTTAAAAAATAAAGTCTGGAAAGTTTTCCTTGAAAGGGACAATTTCCTTGCAAGATCCCGACCTTGTATTATTACACTCCTTACCTAGCTATAGTTTCAGCAAGTTTTTAGGCCATTTTGGAAAGAAGCAAAGAGCCTTCTCTAAGGGGTCAGCAGCTTCGGTACCATACATCCTGGACTCTTAGGCCTAAATATCAGGCAGGGACCCTTGAACCTGGGTAAAATGTAAAGTAAGCAACTCTGCAACAGAAAAACAACTCTTTACTTGGATAGACCCACAATCTAGCCTTTTACTAACTGGGGAGTAGACTAGAACAAAGAATGTCAGATCTGGGAGGGGACCTTAGAACATAGAATACAGAACGTTAGCTGGAAGGGTGTTGGAATCATGGAACACAGAACATCAGAACTGGGAGAGTCCTTGAAAAAATGGAACATAGGATGTCAGAGATGAAAGAAACCTTAGAATGTAGAGTCCTGGAGCTGTAGCTCAGGAAAGAGAATGTCAAAATTGCAAGGATCGTGAGAGATCATCCAAAGATTCTTAACTCAGGATCCATAAACTTACTTGTTTTTAAAAAATATATTTTGATCATCCTATTCTAATATAATTGGTTTCCTTTTTGATCCTATGTGTTTAATTGGTGACTTAAAAACCTGATTCTGAGAAGGGGTCCAAGACTTCACCAGAGTGCTGAAGGTGTCCATGACACAAAGAATCCCTGCTGTGGTCCAGCCTGGGCAGGGAGAAGGTGTCTCCAGAGAGTGCACGTCACTTGCTCAAAGTCCCACAGTGCATGAGCAGAGCAGAACTAGGACTAAAAGCCAGGTGTCTTGACTACCAGTCTAGGACTCTTTCCCTGACCCTGGAAAAACTCCAATTTGGTTGTGCTAGACGCCGAGGAGGAGGCCACGGTTACCCGGCAAATGCCTATTCTTCTTGAGCTTGGCCCCAGCCTCCCAGCAGGCAGGAGAGAATGAGCTGACAAGCAGCCCTTTCTCTCGCAGGGCCACACACACTTGCCCCATTGTTCCCTCCCTCCTGCCCGCCTGGGCCTCCCCCGGCTCGGAGCCTTTGTGGATGTATCCCAGCCCTCTCTGCGGCAGCCCAGGGCCCTCGCAGCTGCTGCCTGACTCCCAGGACTCAGCTCTGGATTCAGTTCTCAGACATTCCCCAGAAACAGTGGTTGGGTGGGCGGGAAGGAGGACAGGCAGGATGGAAGGGGCACCATTCGGCATCCTGCTTTGGATGGAATGAGGGAAGCGGAAGGGCGCCGGAGGGTGCCAGCCCATGTCAGAGCCAGGGGGTGGGCAGGGGGAGGTGCAGGAGGGAGAGAGTTCCCTCTCTTCAGAACAGGGACCACAGCGAATCCCCAGAGGGAGCTGGGGAGTTATGAAAACAAGGTTGCATGGGGATCTCTGGCGGTACACACACCGATACATGCAGACACAGGCATACATACACACCCAGTCAGTCAACAGTATTTATTAAACACTCACCATGTACCAGGCACTGTGTCAAGATAGGGGGATACAAAGAAAGGCAAAAAACACGGTCCCTGTTCTCAAAGTGTCCGCATTCTGAGAATAATTGAACGTGCAAGACATAAACCAGTGTAAAATTGAAAGTAATCTCAGAGTCACTAACAGAAGGCTGGACTGGGAAAGGCTTCCCGCAGACAGACCCATGCATGCACACATGTGTACTCATACACATTTAGAGCCCCCCACAGATTCTGCATCTGTCTTACAGCAGGGGTGAGGGACTCTTGACAGTCTTACATCTTGAAGAAAGAGGGAGTTATCTTTCCTTGCTTGGGGCCAGGGCACCGATTTTTCCCTTCTGAACTGTGTTCATTAGGCAAAAGCTATACAAGTGTTCACAGAATCATAGAACAAAACAAAGGAGCATGGACATGACCTGGTCAGAGCAGCTCTCACGTATCTTGGCATTTAAGTATTTAGAAGTGTAAGACAAAAAGAAGAAAAGGGACTCAATAAAGATCTAAGATCTGAAAGGGATACAGTTGATGGGGTGTGACTGGGTCATAAAAATCTATACCAAGGGTGGGAACCTTCGGCCTCCAGGCCACATGTGGCCCTCTAGGTCCTCAAGTGTGACCCTTAGACAGAATCCAAACTTTACAGAACAAATCCCCTTAATAAAAGGATTTGCTTGGATTCCATCAAAGAGTCGCACTTGAGGACCTAGAGGGCCACATGTGGCCTCCAGGCCACAGGTTCCCCACTAATCTGGACACTAGAAGCTCATGGTGAAGTCAGGTTCTTATGGCTGAAATGGAAGGTCCCTGGGCAGGATCACAAAGCAGTTTATTGGAATGAGCAATGAGGTTGTAGGTGATTGGATAAGCAAATGAATTTTCAACAGAAATTGGGCTGGAGAATGGGGTATAGTGGTGAATATTTGGGCAATCATAAAAGAAGTTTGCTTTTAAATATCCATGGGATTAGAAGATTATGGATTTGGGGACTGTGTTGTCGTGTCAACAAGCTTCTCTTTACATGCAAGACACTGGGAGGTAGATACAAAGGCAAAAACCTGTTCTCATGAAACTCAGATTAACAGGGAAGACAAAATACAAACAATTACTTAAACAAGACATATGCAGGCTGAGCTGGAGATAATGGGCAGAGGGAAGGCCCTGTGTTGGCAAGGGAGCGGGCGGCGTACGACAGGCTCTTCCCACCAGCGGGGCGAAGTAGGCCCAGCTATTATTGTTGGCCCCACTTTACAGATGAGGAAACAAGGAAGGGAGGAGGAAAGGAGGAGGTGCCCAGTGTCACGCAACTAAGGAGGGTTAGAGCCAGTGTTTCACCCTCTATCCTGGAGCAGCAGTGATATGGAAGTCACAGAATCTGGATTCAAATGCTGACTGCCACTTAGTACCTATGTTCCCTGGGCCTATTACTTCACCTTCAGGCCTTGGTTTATCTTTAAGATGATGAGGTTGGGGGAAGGGGACAGCTAGGTGGCACAGTGGATAGAGCACCGGCCCTGAAGTCAGGAGGACCTGAGTTCAAATCCGGCCTCAGACCAAACACTTGACACTTACTAGCTGTGTGACCCTCGGCATTGTGTCACTTGACCCCAATTGCCTTAAAAAAAAAAATGATGAGGTTGGGCTACAACAGCGGTGTCAAATTCAAATAGGAAAGGGGGCCGCTAATCTGTACATAAGGATTGATGCAGGCTGTAAAATGACTTGGTTTTAAATTTTAATGTTATCTGTTTTATTATATTTTAATTTATTTTGTTAAATATTTCCCAATTACATTTTCATCTGGTTCAGACTGTACTCTTTGAGTGTTGCAGGCCACAGGCAGACAGCTGGCTGCATGTTTGGCACCTCTGGTCTAAATGTCCCCTAAGGTCCTCTCATCTCTAAATCTATGATCCTATGAGTTGGGGTCAAATTCTGCCTCAGCTATTTATCATGTGGGTGATCTTGGAAAAGGTATTTCACCTCTCTGGGCCTCAGTTTGCTCATCTGTAAAATGTAAGGATTGCACTAAGATGAATTCATGGTTTCCCTTCTAGTCCTAAATCTATGCACCTGTGATAGAAGCTGACCAAGCAGTTGTGATATCTCTTCTCATCCTGCTTCTCATATGTCTTTATCACATCTCCACCACCTTCCCCCACCACGTCAGGATGTTTTTTGCGTGAACACAGATAAGCTCAGCTAAGATGGCTTCCTTTGACACTGCTGCTG
Organism: Vombatus ursinus; assembly: GCF_900497805.2. Classification (NCBI taxonomy): domain Eukaryota; kingdom Metazoa; phylum Chordata; class Mammalia; order Diprotodontia; family Vombatidae; genus Vombatus; species Vombatus ursinus. Next base: position 12,008,357 of record NW_020947062.1, on the reverse strand, counting down.
GTGCCATCCTTCCTGAATGTAGCCATTGGGACAGTAGGGACAGGAAACAAAGGCAAGAAAGTTGGTGTATAGGGGCAGCTAGGTGGCACAATGGATAGAGCACTGGCCCTGAAGTCAGGAGGACCTGAGTTCAAATCCAGCCTCAGACCAAACACTTGACACTTACTAGCTGTGTGACCCTGGGCAAGTCACTTAACCCCAATTGCCTTAAAGGGGGAAAAAAAAAAAAAAAGAAAGTTGGTGTATGGGACACCATTTCCCAGTCCTCTGAGTTCACCTTCTCTTCTTTCCCTTGAATCAACTTTGGTAAACGAGATAGGTATAGTGTGAGGCCTAATCACTTGACCATTCAACAAGAATTAGGAGCCTACTACGTCCCCAGCATTGGGGATACAAGTAATAAAAAAAAAGAAACAATCTTTTATTGGAAAGAAGCCCAAAAGAGGATTCTGTTGTCCTTGGCCCTGATCAGACCACATATCCAAGACCATTTATAGTTCTGGGCATCACTTTTTTAGGAAGGACATTGGTGAACTGGACTGTGAGAAGGGTAACCAGGATGGTAGAGCTGGAGACTGTGCCATCTGAGGAACAGCTGAAGGAATTTAAAAACTAGAGTAGGGGGTGGTAGTGGTGTTTCATGATAGCTTTCTTCAAGAATGTCCTAAAGTATTTAAATGGCTGTCATGTCAGGGAGGGACTAAATTTGTTTGACTTCGCCCCAGAGGGCAGAACTGAGAGCTGCATCGTAGAATTTTTAGACATGGCCAATGTGAGAATTGATTTTATTTGATTACGCATATGTTACAAGGGCTTTTTTTTTCTTTCTTTTTTTTTTTTTTTTCTTCCAGTAGGAAGATGGGATGGGAAGAAAAATGCTTGTTAATTGAAAAATAAATTAAAATGAAAAACGTGTAAAGAGGCAGATTTCTACTTCCTAATAGTCCGGGCTGTTGAAAGACAGCAGAATTCTAATCAAGGCATATATTTTATATATATATATATACAGGTATTCTTTCCATGATAGAATGTAAGCTCCTTGAGAGCAGGAACCATTTCATTGGCCTGGCATAGTATAGGTACTTAATAAATCGTGTTGATTGGCCAGTTGTGACTTCAGAGAACTATAGGTATAGGATGAGTCAGATCTTCCTTCCCTTCTTCCTTTCCTCTTTCTGTTGTTCTTTCTTTGTTCTTTCTCTTCCTTCCTTTCTTTTCTTCTTGCTTTTTTGTTAAGTGTACTTCTTCATTGCAAGGGAGAGTCTTTTGGGAAGTGCGGATAGAGTTCATTGGAAGTGAGACTGATGTGGAAGGAGAATTCAAAGGAACATTTATTTAAAACAAAACAAAAACAAGCCAGAACTGTGGTGCCTTAGGAGGTAACAGATTTCATGTTTCTGGAGAGTTTCAAGGCTTGATGAGCAGCCCTTGGGGATATGACAGAGAAGATTCCTGTCCATAGATGAATTAGACAAGGTAATCTTTGAGCCTCTTTACAACTCAGAGATCCTGTGGGACTTTGCCCTTTCCTGGCTACAAACATCTATATGGACTATAAAACTAAGGCAGAACAAACTAATCTCCTCTAGGTAAACCTTTTTATCCTTCCCACTCTTTACCTGCCATTTAGTAGATGGAAAAACTGAAGCCCAGGGACAGGCATTTTGCCCAAGGTCATTCAGGGAGAGGCAGGGATAGCATTTGAACCCAGGTCTCCTTTCAGTCTCAGGATCAGCAATGAACTGATGGGAAAAAACACTGAAGTAATTCAAAGGAATTGGGCTCAAATTCTCTGTATGACTGGGAGGAACATTTTCTCTATAGGCCTCATTTTCCTCATTTCAAGATAGGCATGAGACCACTGCCTGAACCTTCCTCCCAGGGTGTTCAAAGCCACATGAACACTGAATAATGTCGTCGTTCAGGTGACAAGGAGAGCTAGTTTGTGACTATTCCCACAGAAACAGGGCTTGGGAAGCTGTCCCTCAGGAAAGGAAGATGAATTCAGAAAGAATTGGCTTTTTAAAAAAAAATACAAATTTATTAATGCTTTTTGTATTTATATGAGTTACTTATAGAGGGGGGGAACCCCTCCCTCCGGATCAAACCCTCTCTTTTGACAAAGCAAAACCACTGATGCAGTTGGTTGTATCAGACCGCATAGACACCATTCCCCATCTCTAACAAGAAGAGAGAGGTATGTTTCATTCCCTGTTTCCAGGGAACTAGACTGGCTCTTCAGTTACTCAGAGTTTGGCTTCCTCTTAATTATCTTTTCATTTACCTTGTAATCGTAGTAGACATCTTTCTTTAGGTTCCACTTTTCTCACACAGCCTTTCATACAAATCTTCCCATGTGGCTTTCCTTACCCCTGGTCACAGGAACTTCTGACCGAGCTGGACAAAGATTCCTTGATTGCTGAGTGTTTGGGACGGAGCACACACTCCTGAGGGGGCTTGTTGTATTTGGCATTTCATGGGGTGTGTGTGCGTGTGCCCAGTGTGGCTTTGTCCTTCCTTCCAAGTTTGCTGTTGCCAAAGTTACTAGCAGGCCTGTGTCTCCTCTGGGCCAAGGAGAAAGCATAGCTGGGGACCAAGAGGTGCTAGTTAAGTGTGAAAGACCCAGGGAAAATGCTGTTTTGTTTTATTGTTTGTCCTTTGTTCTCAAAGAGGACCACATCAGGAAGGTGATGCCAGGACTTGTAAATGAGGGAGGGCTGTGCAAGGTCACCAGCCCCACTTTCTCCTCCAGAGCCAACTGGGTTCAGTGGCAAGATATAGATCAGGATGACTAGAGATGCCCACCCTCCCACACCCTGGGGAAAATTTGTTTTGTAAAATTTGGATTCAGTCAAAAGGCCGCCCTTAAGGATTCAGAAGGCCATATGTACCCTTAAGGCTGTAGGCTCCCCATCCCTGATATAGGGCTAAAAGGGGTCAGAGAGACCATTTAGTCTAATTATATCATTTTACAGATGAGGAAACTAATGCCCACAGAGGGAATGTGACTGGCTCAGGGTCACGCCAGTGAATGGCAGAGCTGGAACTCCAATTCCTATCTTCTGACTTTTTGCAGCCCATCAGTCTCCCCTATACACCATGCTGGTTATTGTAAGGTCACCAGCAAACAATGGATTCAAGGGGAATGTTTTTTTTTTTCTGATGGGAGTGGAACACACAGGCCCCAGCACTAAGGCTCCAAGGTACTCTTCCACAAGGTTGGTTCTTTCAATTAAAAGCTATTTTAGGGGCAGCTAGGTGGTGCAGTGGATACAGCACCGGCCCTGAAGTCAGGAGGACCCGAGTTCAAATCCAGCCTCAGACACTTGACACTTACTAGTGTGACCCTGGGCAAGTCACTTAAACCAGATTGCCTTTAAAAAAAAACAAAACTATTTTGAAACATGCCAAAGTCTCGATTATTCTCCTTCCATTCCAACTGGCTGAGGAGGGGCAGTTGGAATATTCCTTATTTCTACTTTCAAGCTCTCTACTACCATCACTCAATAAACTCCCCTCCTCTGAGGTTCACTCAATCCACATTTACCACCCGATTAAAATGTTGGTAGCTGTTGTCTACTGACCTATAGGATGTTCTTCTTTCCTCAATGAATTAGTTCAGTGCCTGGCTCCCAGTCTTTTCTTCCCAATTCCTGCCCTCATCTTGAATATACATATTGACATTCCTTGAAACACCCTAACCTCTTAGTTTCTCAAATGACCTCTAACCCACCGCAGCCACACACCAAGATGACCATGCCATTGATCTTGCCCTCACCCTCAAATGTTCCACTTCCATGTTCATGAACGCTGAAATTCTTTGTCTAATCACAATCTACTGTCATTTCACTTCTCTCTCTGCTTCGTCACCTCAAAATCTGTTTGTCATCTTCCCTGTGACCTCTGATCCCTCCACCCTTCAGTTCTTTCCTAGGCCATCACCCTTGTACTGGCTACATTCCCTTTACCCCTTGGTGAACCAGTTCAACTATATACATTTTTCTCTTCCCTCAATGACAATGTTGTCTCTGCCTTAAGCACCTCCCCAGCCTGGCCCTGGGAGACCTCAATTGGGGCACCTGGATCACTGAAGATGAACAGAAACAGGGAAAGCCCTCACCCCCTTATCTTATCGCCCACCCTGCCCAGCCAAGTCTTAGCCTTAGATTACTCCCACCATCCACTTGCCTTCTCTCCTACTCACAGACTACTAACTATAAAGAAAATCATAAAACTTTGCTCACTGGATCCACTACAAATCTATTTCACATCATCTCAGCTGGGCCCTTACTTCAGCATGGCAAACTTTTTATACTTCCCTAATCAATTCACCATCTACCCACCACAACAGGTTTCCCAAACCTTTTTATCCCCTCTTAAATCTCCCCTTACCCTCTGCTTCATAGCTGAGAACCTTGCTTCCCCTTGCACTGAAAAAACTGAGGCCATTCAGAGAACTCCCTTCTCTCATCTCACATCACTCGGAGGCCTTCTACTACAATTTCCTTTTGCCCATCTTACATGGAGGTGACCCTGCTCCTTGCCTCCATCCCAACCTCCCCAGCAGATTTCCCCATCATCCCTATTCTTTCAGTAACCTTCACTCTCTCCCAGATGATTCCATATTGCCTACAAACATGCCCAACCTTTCCCCCAATTCTCAAACAACCCTCATTTGATCCATCCATCCCTGATAACTCTAGTCTCCCATTTTTTTTTTTAAAGCTAAACTTCCTGAGAAAACTGTCTACAACTGGAGTTTCCACTTCTTCTCCAATCAACTGTTCTTAATTCTCTGCAGTCTGACTTCCAACCTCATTATTTAACTGAAACTGTTCTCTTAAAGTTTCCAGCTATTTCTTAATTGCTATGTTTAATGGCCATTTCTCAATCCTCATTCACCCTCTTCTTGATAATCTTTTCTATGAGTTTTACATGACATCAACTCTTTTCTGGTTCTCCTCCTACTTATCTGACTACTCTTTCCCAGTCTTCTCTGCAGGATCTTCATTGGGGTCACACCTGGATGAGGATGTCCTCTAAGGTTCTGTCCTGGGAAGAAGATTAAATTGATGATCACTTTTTAATTGAACCTATTTACAATTACTTGATTTTGTCCTAAGTCATGGTTCTTTGTCTCTGAACTCAGTTTAGAAATTTAGCTGACCTGTAATGAATTAAGTTTAGAAATGCAGTTCTCCTGCTAATCACTGTTCTATTCTTGCCTCAAGGAAATCTGTTATCCTTAAGGGATGCAGGTGGACACAAGGGGTCTGATCTAGTATTTTTATACCAAGCAATCCTTCAAGGATGTCTGGTTTGCTATCCAAAGAATAGCAATAATAGCAAATGTCTGGTCCACTGTCTCTAACTTTTCAAGTGGACTCAATGAATATTTCTTAGCCATAGGAGGGAAGAAGGGGGTTGTTACTAGCCCCTCATCCCCAATTTCCAACCAATCACATTGTCCCCCATGCCTCATCTCTGTAACCAATCATGTTGTCCTCACCCCCTCCACGCTGCCAACCCTTAACCAATCATAAGTTGTTCTCTGCCTTCAAGATCCTGTTCTTTGTTCTGTACTCCCCAAAACTATGAAAGAGAGTTGTCCCCCTCATTTGGGGGTCTTATTTTTGCTGAGGAAGCTGAGGTCTTATTTATTGGTAAATTTACCCTTTACTAATAAACTGATCATGCTTGGAACTTTGTGCCTCAGTTTACCTTATTTCAACTGTTACACTGGGACCTCTTCCCTCTTGGTGATCTCATCAGCTCCCACAGATCCAATTATCATCTCTAGGCTGATGATTCTCAAATCCACTAATGCAGACCTAGCTCTCCTAACCTCCAATCTCACATCTCTAAGTGCCTACTCAACATCTCAAACTGGACGTCCCATAGACATCTTAAACTCAACATGTCCAGACTTGAACTCATTTTATTTACTCCCAAATCTCCTCCTTTTCCAACTGTCCCTATCACTGTAGAGGGCACTCCCATCCTCCTGGCGCTCCAAGCTCCCAACCCAGCCAGTCATCCTGGATTGCTCCTTAACTCTCTCCCCTCCCCCTATCCATCTGTCGCCAAGGCCTATTGATTTCACCTTTACAACATCTCTAGTATACACCCCCTTCTCTCCTCTGACACCCTAGACACTCTGGAGCTCGTGGTGCCTTAGAGCCTTAGGATGACAGCCTGTTATGTTAGTCCTCGATCCCAGGACCGAGAACAGATCCCACAAATCGAGCATTTTCAACTTGAGATATTTAACAGAACTTCAGGGCTGAAAGGAACTTAGTCCAATAGCCTCGTTTTACAGAAGGAGCCTGTGAAGGCATGGTACTTATTTGTGGTATCACAATGGCAGTGCTGGAAATAGAAACGGGGTTTCTTGACCAATAAATAAGTCTAAGGGAGACAGCTTGAGTAAAAACCTAGTTCACAAGCAGAAAAAAGCAGTGAGCTTCCTACATCACACTCATCTGGCCTCTTTAACAAAACCGAACCCAGGGCCTCCAGTCAGTCAGTAAGCATTTATTAAGTGGTTACTCTGTGCTGAGCACAACAGTGATAGGGTGAAGACCTCAGGGCCTCTTTCCCTACAAGCTAAGCAAGCTCTCAGTGACTTTCCTCCTTCCTGAAAAGGGACTGGTATCCTTAGGTGGCTGATACAGCCACCATTTCCCCCCATTTTAGGTAGGTGATCATTTGGAAACCAATAATCCCAGCTGTGGCCATAGCCAATGTTAAGTGTCTGCCTTGGGCACCTCCCCAGGAGGCCACAATTATGATACCTGGACCACTGAAGATGAACAGAAAAAGGGAAAGTCCAATCTCCATCTCCTAGGCCCTCTAGGATCGTATTAGATCAGGGACAGATAGGTAGTGCAGGGGGAGCCAGGAAGCCTTGAGTTCAGATCTTGCCTCAGACACTAGCTATGTGATGTTGGGCAAGTCACTTAACCTCTTTGCCTCAGTTTCCTCATCTGTAAAATGATGACAATCTCACCTATTTCCTGGGGATGTCATGAGGATCAAATGAGACATCATAAAGCACTTACCAATTAGCGCCTGGCATATAGTAAGCACCACATAAATGTTAGTTATTTATGATAGTATAATAGAAAAAAAAAAAAGATCCTGATTTGGTGGCATAGGTCCTGCCTTGGAATTCCAGCACTTGTGTGGCCCTGGGTTATGACTTCTCTTTACCCCATAAGCCTCAGTCTCCCCATCTATAAAATGAGAGGACTGGCCTAGAAGACCTCTGAATTTCCTTCCAGCTCAGATGTTTTGATTCCAAATGTCCACTAGTCACAGACAGAGTTGCAGACACCTGAAGGAAGGTTAGATCAGTGTAGGCAAAGGACAGGGAAGGTTTTCTGGCCAAAGTATACACCTACACATGCACAGGGGGAGGCATTTGGAACCTTGGGGCCTTCCTTGAGGAAGTATGTGGACCAACATTTAGCTGTGTGGTCTTGGACAAATCCTTGAGCCTTGGTTTCTTCCTTTGTACAATAAATTCTCACTATAGTAATAGTGGCTACACCTGGGAATGTACTGGATGTGGAGATGAGCAACATGATTCTTTCAGACCCTGCACCTCCTGACCTTAGGTAAGTCACTCAACCTTAATAAGCCTCAGTAAAAGGATGTGGTGAGAGAAGGCTCAGCGCTTCTTCAGGGCTGGGCCTGCCCCTTCTCGTAGCCCACAACTGCCTCAGCCCTAGCCTTGACCGCATGGGATATTCTCTCGTCTCCCTGAGGACCATCCCACAAGCCCAGCTGGCTCCGGCTCCTGCCCTCACTCTGGGTATTGAGCACAGCTGAAGCCCATGGCCTTCAGCAACAGGATGTGGTCTGGCAACCCACAGAGAACACACCCCGCCCCTGTGACCCCAAGGCAACACAGCTGCTCCGGTCACCCCTTCTCCCCCAAGGAAATGTCCAGAGCTCTGTGCAAACACACCCAGAGAGGCATGATCACAGATGCGCCATGGGGAAGGCTCATGTTGACAAGGTTTACCAAATAAATTCATCCTCCTTCTCTCATTTGAGCCGCAGGACAACCCTACAAGGGAGGGTTGCTATTATTAGCCCCATTTTGCAGAAGAAACTGAGGCCCAGAGACTTGCCACAGGTCATGCAGCTATTAAAGTGTCAGATTCAATAATCCAGTCCAAAAGTCATTGTGTTTAGCTCACAGCTGCCTATTATGCACACAGATGTGTGTGTATACACCGATGGGTACACGTGTCTGCATACAAGTGTCCACATACATATGCACACCCAGACACATGCACTCACTGACACCAATAAGCCTGAGAGAGACAGACAGACAGACACACACACACAGGAGAACCCATTTCCAATCTCTTTTCTCTCCGTTCAAAAGGCCAATACCAGAGCTGAGGCTCCCATATCATCTCTCATAATGGACATATACAACGATTTTTTATTTTTTATTTTTTGCTTTTTGGTGAGGCAATCAGAGTTAAGTGACTTGCCCAGGGTCACACAGCTAGTTAAGTGTCAAGTGTCTGAGACCAGATTTAACTCAGGTCCTCCTGATTCCAAGACTGGAGCTCTATCCACTGCGCCATCCTAGCTGCCCCTATACAACTGCTTTCTGCCTTTCTGGATTCCACTCTTTAACTTTGCTGGTAAGAACAGATGGAATTTCCTTTTAAACTATGACAAATGTGGAGTCTCGTCTTCATTCTCCCAGAATAGCCACAAACCCAGGCCCCACTGAGGTCCTTTGGCAGGTACTGGGGTGAGGATTTTCGGCTCTTAGAATCACAGGATATTTCTGTACTCCCATACCCTCAGGGGTACCACGGACATGGGTACCACAAACAAATCCCATGATGATTTGCTGGAGAACGTGAGACTGTTTATCCCAAAGAAGAGAAGACACAGGTGGGAAATATGTAGAATCACTGTCCTCAAGTATCAGAAGGACTATTATGGGGGAGTGGATCAGAATGTGCTGTCCTTGGTCTCACGACGCAGATTTCTGCCTGATTAAGGCAAAAGTTTCTTATTCACTTGAAGGGTGAAGTTTCTGTCTTTAAAATGGAGATGCTTGTGTAAGCTATCTCACAGGATTGTGTTACATAAAGTGCCATGCTGATTTCAAAGCATTAAATTATTGACAAAAGTCAGAGCTTCCCAAGAATTGACGGGGCTGCTGGAGGAGGCAGTGAGTGGCCTGTCACTGAAGGTCTTCAAACAGAGGCTAGATATTGTAGAAGGCACACTGTTCGGGTACTGGACAGCCGTTTGAGACCCAAGATCCCATGACTGTTTAAGAGTCAAATATGCCTGTTTTTATGTCTTAGAGAATCTCAGACCCAGAGGGCACTCAAGAGGGCACCTAGCCCAACCCTTTCTATCATATCCCCAAATGCCCCCAAGGTGACAGGCAGCTCATTACCTCCAGAAACATTCTTTGGGCCCTGATTATTAGAAACTTTTTCCTGTTATCAGGTTTGAGCACTGCTTCCAAGTAAAATACTGACAAATGAAGCTAGAGGGAAGGCCTCCTCAGGTCCCCCCTGCTCCCCTCAGAGATGTGGGGGACCATTTCAGGAGATGGAAATGCAATCCAGTACTCCAAGGGAGACCTGGGAAAAACAAACAGCCAAGACTGATGTCCAAACCAGGACAAAGACTCTCTCTGGGTAAAGAAATACGGGAGAAGTGAGCCGTTAAAAGAATGTACTAAGTTCTCTATTGTTACAGAGGGGTTATCCATGGGCTGCGGATGGTATATTTTCCATCTTACAGCTGCAACATTCCAGGGCAAGGATGAGGGAGGCCCTTCCATCCCCAGGGATTTAGAGAAACAGTGGAGGAGGGGGGTTTTTGCTCCTAAGAACAGCTGGAATCCAGTCCCCAAAGCCAGGCTTGGGGTGTGGATGGTATTCTACTCCCCCTCCCCTCCAATGGCATTAGCTTACTAGGAGCTGCTCCTAATCTTCCTAGTCATCAGGATCTTTCAGGATCACTGAATTTAGTCAGAAGGGGCCCTAGAGTTCTAGTTCTATCTCTTCCTTTTACAGATGAGGACACCGAGGTCTAGAAAGGGGAAGCCATTTGACAAGGGGATGGAGTAATGGAGTAGGGAATGAACCCAGGTTCTGGCTTTAAATCTTGTGCATTTCTGGCTAACCCTGAGAGCTCCCTTGTTCCCTGTGGGACAGAGCAGCCACAGAGGGATATGGAAGAGAGGCTGGTAGCAGGGGTGGTGGGAGGGACAATTTTGTATCTTTTAAAGCAAAAATAAAAACTCAAAGAAATGAGCTTGTGGTGGTGGTGGAATGAGGGGGATGGTAGTGGAAAACATGTCCCAAATCTAAATAAATTTAATCCAGGCCACAGGGTTGGGGAGGGGAAGTGGGGGTGGAGGGTGAAGGAGGATGTCAGAGGAGTTCAAGAGAGTGGGGGTGGGTGAAAAGATGCAAAGTAAACACCCTAGATAGGACTTGGCAAGATTCCTTGCTTGGTTTCCAAAACCAGGGGTGCAGGCTGCTGAGTGCCTGCCTGAGTGGCGTTTCCACAAAAGCCCAGGCCTGAGAGGCCTGACTATATAAGGCATTCTCTGACCAAGGGAAGAAAATTGGGCAACTCCACACATCATGGCCCCCTTTCCCTCCCCCTCCCAGCCTCCTCCCCTCTCCAGATCAGCAGCATCAAAACAAACTCTTGCTGGCAAAGGTCAGGTAGCCAGTGTGGCCAACAGTCTCCCTCAAGGGCACCCCAATCTTGAACTGAGCCTCGCCCAGGACAGGCAAGGGGTCCAGGGCCCCACCCAGATCTGGCAAGGGCAAGTTAGCGGTCCGAACGTTGTACTCTCGTAGCAGGATTTCCAGGGTGGTGACTTCGATGAACCCATGTTCGGCCAGGGCCTGGCAGGTCCGCTGGACTTGCTCAATGCAGGGTGAGAAAGAGCAGAGGCGACCACCTAGGGGAAAGTGGGTGGGAAGGGGGGGGAAGGTAGGAGGAGAGCAGGATTGGGGGTGGGAGGACGGGAACGAAAGAGGAGGGAAGGAGTAGGAGGGAAAACACATCAAACAGCAATGTTATTATCTCCCCATGACTAAATTCAGTCCCAATCTTAGGGCCGTAGGATTTAGGGCTGGGACATGTCTTAGAACAGAGAATGGTAATCCTGGACAGAGATCTTTTCCAGATGAACTAGTGAGTTCACCAATAGATGAAGTGAGTTGGCCAAGGTCTCAATTAGTAAGGAAATTTAGGATTCAAAGTCAGGTGTTCTTACAAAAAAAAAAAAATCCTGCTCTCTTTCTATATCATGTGGAATGACTCCCTTAGTAGGCAATATTTACACTTCACCTCAGTCCTGGAAAAATCTACCCCTATCCCTCCTTCCCAGGAAGAGGAGAGATTACAAGCTCCTATGAGGTCAGGTACTTTTTCTTATTTATTCAATTTGTCGGGGCAGCTAGGTGACACAGTGGATAGGGCACCAGCCCTGAAGTCAGGAGGACCTTAGTTCAAATCTGGCCTCAGACATACAACATTCACTAGCTGTGTGACTGTGGGCAAGTCACTTAACCCCAACTGCCTCATCAAAAAAATAAATAAATAAATAAATAGAATCAATTTGTCCACCTCTTATCCTTAACTAAAGGTTATGGTTGAATATATGAAGACAAATCTCTAAACTGATCCATGATCAGTCTCAGAAGAAAGAGTTCTGGGGGTAGCTAGGTGGCGCAGTGTATAGAGCTCCGGTCTTAGAATTGGGAGGGCCTGAGTTCAAATGTGATCTCAGACACTTGATACTTACTAGCTGTGTGAATCTGGTAAGTCACTTAATGATTGCCTCACCAAAAAGCCAAAAAAAAAAAAAAAAAAAAAAAAGAGTTCTTGATGTAAAGTGAAGTGAGCAGAACCAGGAGATCACTGTGCACAGTAATAGCAATGTTGTAATGATCAACTGTGAAGGACTTGGTTACTCTGATCAATACAATTATTCAAGATAAGTCCAAAGGACTCATACTGAAAAAACAGACAACCGATGAACTCTGCAAATTGAAGTTTAATTTTCTTACTTTATTTTTTTGCTTTTTAAAAAAATATGGCTAATATGGAAATATGGTTTGCATGATTTTACATGGATAATTGATACTGTATTGCTTGCCTTCTCAGTGGATGTGGGAGGGGGTGGGAGGGAGTGAGAGAATTTGGAACTCAAAACTTAAGAAGAAAGAATGTTTACAAAAATAAAGAATAAATTGAAATGTCAAAAAAAAAAAAGAAAGAAAGAGTTCTGATTCTGGAGTCAGAAGACGAGTTCAAATGTCACTTCTTTTTTTTAAAGGTAGTTGGGGTTAAGTGACTTGCCCAGGGTCACACAGCTAGTAAGTGTCAAGTGTTTGGTCTGAGGCTGGATTTGAACTCAGGTCCTCCTGACTTCAGGGCCGGTGCTCTATCCACTGTGCCACCGAGCTGCCCCCCAAATGTCACTTCTGATGATTGCTAGCTGTGTGACCTTGAGCAAGACATGACCTCCCTAGGCCTCAGGTTTCCCTATTTATGAGAGGATTGCATAGATGGCCTCTGAGATTGCTCCTATGATTCTATGATCTTCTAGCACTGGCCTGAGAGCTAAGATAACTGGGTTGGAGTTTAGAGTTCTGCCCTTAAATTGCTGTGTGACCTGAAGCAAGACCCCATCCCCCTCTCTGAAACTGTTTCTTCCTATGTCAAATGGGAATAATGCTTTGTTGCCAGGCAGCCAAGGGGTGGACCAGATAGTCTTGAATTCTGTTTCAACTCTGAGAACCAAGGAGTCATCTTTTTTATCATCTACCAACTGCGCTTGGCTTCAGACACCAGACCAGCTAGGTCATTAGGATCTGTGGTTTGGAAGGAATGAGCTGGGACTGCCATTAGAGACGCAATTCTTCCTCAAGTCCTTTTCTGGCTGTATTACTGCCTCTCCCCACCTTCCCTGGAAACCCCAAATCCCAAGGGATGTAAACAGAACCCTCAACTATAGGGCTCTCCTTACGAAAGAATTTGTGTTTTATTTCTATGGGGAAGAGACTCAGAGGATCATGAGATCACAGGATTTCAAGTTAAAAAGAAACAGTGATCATCTGGTCCAAGTCTCTCATTTTACAGATGAGGAAACTGACTCTCAAGGAGGTTGAGAGATTTGCCTAAGGTCAAAGGGATATTTAAGTGACACAGGAAGGATTCAAACCCAGGTGCTCTAACATTAAATCCAGTGCTCTTTCTGTTATACCATGCCAATGCCTTCCATGTAGCTCTAAGGTAGGCAGAATCAGGAATAAGAAAAACATTCTAGGGGCAGCTAGGTGGTGCAGTAGATAGAGCTCTGGCCTTGAAGTCAGGAGAACCTGAGTTCAAATCCAGCCTCAGACACTTGACACTTACTAGCTGTGTGACCCTGGGCAAGTCACTTAACCCCAACTGCCTCATTTAAAAAAAGAAAGAAAGAAAAACATTTTAACAAAAAAATCAGAGTAGCGGTCAAAGATTCCAGCCCTCTCCTGGGATAGTGAATTTCCCAGTCAGGGTCACTGGAGATGTTCTAGCAAAGACTGGATGGCCACTTGTCAAGGAGACAGTAGAAGAGATTGAGGTGCAGGGTAAGAGGCTGAAGAGATGCCTTCTGAAGTTTCGCCCAGTTCTCAGAGTCTATGCCCAGTTTGGACCAAGGAAAAGAACTCTTGGTATGTGGAGGCACAATAATTGTCTCCCCAAACCTTGCCCCTATGCCCCTTCTTTCTCACGCTGTTCTCAAGGCATGCCTTCTTGCATACACACAAACACACAGGCACACAAAGAAACTTGACCTTATGCCAGGAAATTGCCATACCACACATCCTTTTAGAAGGCACTCCTCCGGTGGCCTTGTCCACCTTGTACCACGCTGGGTAACTTGGCCCACAGAGCACACCTCTTGTCACTTAGCAGAAAAATATAACACAGAGCATGGGGTGCTCATAGTGTTCAGAGACCCTGGAAGTATCTGAATAACAGCCTAATCTTCTCTTTGAGAGAGAAGGGATGATTCACCTTCACTACTACTACCACCACCACCACTACCACCTCACATCTAGCTCAGCTATACTCCGTCCACTCTGAGAAGCCTTGCTTGAGTCCCCCACCCCACAGTGTTCTGAGCTCCCCCAGAACTTAGTGGCTACATCAATCATTTGTACACAGTAAGTGTTCAAAAGGTCTACTGAATGAATCAAATATTGAGATATTTCTTGTAGGTAACTGTTCACATATATAGGTCTCCTCTACCTTCACAGACTGACTCTTCAAGGGTTTTTTAAATCCTCAATATCCCCCAAACTAGAAGCTCCCTGAGGACAGGGCTCAGGTCTAAAGGTCACAATCAGTGTTAGAAGATTACTTACTAGGGAAAAGTAATTTGGGCAAGGGTTAAGGAGGGGAAGCGGGCAACATTTTCCCAATCTCAGAACCCAAGTCCCAGGAAGGGAACTCTGTGAGCCTGGTAAGACATCTGAGCTGAGAGTCCTTGTAAATCTTCTCCCTGCACCCCTCCCTTTACCTCCCCATTCACTGCAATGTGAGGTTTGCTACTAGCCAGACCATCCGTCCTTCCCATGGGTCAAACCACAAAGAAAGGGGCAGGGATGTTTGGCGTTCACTAAGGCAGGCCCTGGGCTGTGGAAGGGAGAGAAAATCATGTTTGGCTTCTTCCCCTGTTACCCTGGTGATCACCTCCATCCCTGCAGAGAGGAGGAGGTTGGGAGAGAGAAAATGGAGATTTCTTGAGATGAGAGGAGAGAGGAGGAGAAGGTAGGAAAAGGAGGGAGAGGAGTCAGAAGAGTGGGAAGTCAGAAGGCAAAGTGGGAAAGGGAGAGAGAAGGGAAGATAGGAAGCAGAGAGGGACCTCTCCTCCCCAGTCCAGTATATGGTGCCTGGGGAAGGACACTCCCCCCCAGCAAAGGCCACGTATGAGTAGTCAGAGAGTGGGGAGAGCTAAAGAGAACCCCAAAGTTGTGAACATGGAAGAGAAGGGGAAAGCTGCTAACACCGTGAAGGCAGGGGGAAAAGCAGGTTTGGGGGAAAGAAAACTTCTCCCTCGGGACAATGGTGCAAAATGCAGACATGAGCCCGTGGGAGGAAACAAGCCAGACGAACTGAATCCATGATCCCCATTCTCAAGGGATCAAGGGACTGAAATCCAGGACATCCCAGCTGTTGCTCTCGAGGCTCAGATTTATCTGGAATATTGCTGGGATTGGGGAAGAGGGCTGGTACACAAGGCAGCACATTCCAGCCCACCTCCACCAGCACCTGCTTCTCTATGCCCCTGCCCCAACGGCCCGTGGCTAGGTCCTCTAATCTCTTCTGGAAGGTGCCGTGGTGTCTCTCACCACCCTTCCCCCAATCCCCCAGCTCAGCTGCCAGTTGCTGCAGCATTTTAGGGAATAAATTCCTTTGGTGAGGTAAAGAACTTCCTCCCAGGAAAACAGAAAGATGGGAGGGAGGGGGTGGAGACTTTCCCCAGCCCTTCAGCTGCTGTCCCAGGAGACAGGAGAAGGCAGGACTCAGGGGCTTTTTCCATAATTCCTTCCATGGTAAGGGGTTCAGAAAAGGTTTTTTTTTAGTAAGGTGATGGGAAGGCATCACCCCTGGGAGTAAGGGGGTAGGAAGGGGAGCTGGGCCAGGGCCCTGACTCTGGAGCCTGGAAGTCAGAAGCCCTGTGGTATGGTTTAGTGGGAGCTGTTATTTTGACAGCACGGATGCCAGGGAATAGAGGATTTCAGAACTAGGCCAGACCACCTTCGGCTAACTCTAATTTTATTGCAGAAGAAACTGAGGCCTAGAAGGGGCAAAAGATGTGGCCTTTGGTACAGAGGGCATAAGCAGCAGAAATCATCAACTTCAGAGCGGAGAAGGACCCCAAAGGCCATTGAACTTAAGCAGTAACTGAGCAGGAAGCCCCTCTACAATCACCCTGACAAAGAGATCTTCCATCCAAGGCCTCCATAGCCTGGGAACCCACACCCCTTAAGGCTTTCTCCCAATCCAGGACCACATATAAAAGATTTAAAAAAAGATTTATACTATAAAAGACTTTAAGACTTTCTTCCTTTAAGAAACACCTGAAGTTTCCACATCCGGCTTTAAAAGTTCAGATCTTCTGGGTCTGATACTGCAATTCCTGGTGACTAAGCAAGCTCACGTTGAGGAGAGTGTGAGCGTGGAGAGGAGGTTTGTGAGAGCTCATGTGTCTCAGCACTAAAGCAGTGGGAGGCCCGGGAGCAGAGAGGAAGAAAGAGAAGGATTAAGACACAGAAACAAAAGCCAGTGTCTCCCCATTTAATCTCAGGGGATTGGGGAGGGAAGGGGAGGGGGCAGGAAACACACCTTCTCTCAGCTTGGAAGGCAGTGACCAAAGCTGGAAAAAACTCACATTGCTTGGGTTCTGAGCTACCCAAGGCCAGAGACCCTTTCCAGGCTCCAGAGATGGAGTGGAGGGATGTGCTGTCAGGGAATGTATCAGGGAATGGAGCTAATTAGACAAAAATCTTAGTGAGGAGGTTTCTTGACCTAAGGTCCATGGATAAATTTCCAGGGATCAGTGAACTTGAATAGAAAAAAAAAATACATCTTTATTTTTATACATACATCTTTTAAAAATACATCTTTATAATTGTTTGTTTTGTAATCCTATGTATTTTATGTTAGGAATTTAGAAACATTACTCTGAGAAGGAATCTAGACTTGCTTCACTTAGACCACCAAAGGGATCCAAGACACATCAAAGCTTAAGAGCCCCGGTCTTGGAGTGAGCCCCAATCCTGACCAGCTATTGCAGCCATCTGCCTTCTCCATGGGCCAGCCAGCTCCGTGTGGGTGGAGGGCGTTTCCACACAGTGAGTTCTCTACAATCATTAAATCACAGGTGAGAGCCCTTCCCTCAGATGAATGTGTAGGGCATTGTGTTAAAGGCCAGGGAGACATTATTCAACGTGAACTAACTGAACCAGTACTATGTACTGATAAAAAGGCCAAAAGAATTCCTGTCCCCAAGGAGGAAACCACAGGCGTACACATACGTCAATGTAAAACACATACCAAAAAAAAAAAGGTAAGGTAAGATGCAGATGATTGGGCAGGGGGCAGAGGAGGTGTTCACATCAGGGAAGACCTCATGGCAGAAGCAGCACTTAAGCTCAGCTTCCAAGAAAGGCAGGGCTTCTGAGGGCAGAGGGGAGGAGAGAGTAGATTCGGGCAGGAGGGACCTATGCGGAGGCATAGAGGGCTGGGGAAGGGAATACCATGTGTGAAAAACAGCCACTGGGACGATTGGGCTGGTTTGTAGAGGGCAGGAAGGGGAATAAATGCATAACAAGTCTAGAAAACGTGGGCTGGAGCCACGTTGCCGAGGGCTTCAAATGTGGACTTAAAATTTGTCGTTTGATATTGTCCGGCCACGTCTGACTCTTCGTGAACCCATTTGGGGCTTTTTCTTGGCACAGACACTGGCATGGTTTGCCATTTCCTTCTCCAACTCATCTTACAGATGAGAAAACAGACAAATGGGGTTAAGTGACTTGCCCAGGGTCACACATCTAGTAAGTGTCTAAGGTTGGATTTGAACTCATCTTCCTGACCGACCACCTAGCGGCCTCTTACTTTAAACTCCTCCAAAAGAGGAATTCGTATTAAATCCTAGAGGTTGTTGTTTATCCTTCATTCTCATGGAAGACCATGACATCAAGGTGATGATGCCACGACTTGCAAGTGAATTGGATTTAAGTGAGGGAGGGCCGTGCAAAGTCATCAGCCTTACTTTCTCCCCTAGAGACATCTGGGTCCAGTGGCCAGGTATAGATCAGGACAATTGCAGATGTTCCCCCCAGAGGCAATGGAGCTTCTGGGCAGAGAAACAACAGGGTGCTTCAGGAATATCATGGGGCAGCTAGGTGGGGCAGCTAGGTGGTGCAGTGGATAGAGCTCTGGCCTTGGAGTCAGGAGGACCTGAGTTCAAATCCAGCCTCAGACACTTAACACTTACTAGCTGTGTAACCCTGGGCAAGTCACTTAACTTTTTTTTTTGCCTCGGTTTCCTCATCTGTAAAATGGAGATAATAAAAGCACCTACCTCCAAGAGTTATTGTGCAGATCAAATGAGTTAATAACTGTAAAGCACTTAGCGCAATGTCTGGC
Source organism: Vombatus ursinus (assembly GCF_900497805.2). NCBI lineage: Eukaryota > Metazoa > Chordata > Mammalia > Diprotodontia > Vombatidae > Vombatus > Vombatus ursinus. Next base: position 11,990,135 of record NW_020947062.1, on the reverse strand, counting down.
ATATAGTAAATGTTACATAAATGTTAGCTATTATTATTATTATTATTATTATTATTATTATTATTATTATTATTATTATTATTACATCTCTCCAATTCATCCCCCTTCTCAACACTTACATAGTTATCACTATGCAGGGGTGGGGAACCTGTGGCCTTGAGGCCACATGTGGCCCTCTAGGTCTTAAGTGTAGTCTTTTGACTGAATCCAAATTTCACAGAACAAATCCCCTTAATAAAAGGATGAAGCCTATTTGAGAATTTGTTTTTCCTGGCTACACATATTTGTTACAAGGGTTTTATTTTTATTTTTTTCAATGGAGAAAAGGTGGAGAGGAAAGAAAATAAATTTTTGCTAATTGAAAAAAAAAAATTGTTTTTAAAGATCAGCTCAAGAGCTCTCTTCTGAGGAGAGAGGCCTTTCCTGGTCCCCCCAACTGCTAGTGCCTTCCCATCCAGCAGTGCCTTGAATATATTTTCTACATGCCTTGCATCTCCCTAGTAGAGTAGAGTACAGGTTGTCTCACTTTAGAATGTAAGCTTCTTGGGGGCAGGGATTATTTTGCATTTGTCTTTGTATCTCCTACACTTAGCACAGAACCTATAACATAGTATGTGCTAGGCAAATGCTAGTTGATTGATTAATTCCTGTGACCCAAAGGCTGGTTCTCCATCCCTATGGTATCTCTATGCCCTATTGCCTCTCACTAATAATATATAATAATCTAAATTGTATATGCAATTTTAACTTCTTTATTAATAAAAATAAAAATAACTATCACTATTGCTGAGAAAGAAAGAAGAAGAGGGAGGGAAGGAAGGAAGGAGGGAAGGAAGGAAGGAAGAAAGGAAGGAAGGAAGGAAGGAAGGAAAGAAAATAGGCACATTAATTTTATGCTGGTAGAACTGTGAATTGGTTCAACCATCCTAAGAAACAATTTGGAATTATGCAAGAAAAGTTACTAAATTGTTCATACCCTTTGACCCAGAGCATCTACTACTGGGACTATATATCCCAAGGAGATTACCAACAACATGAAAAGACTCATGCACAAAAAATGTTCATTGTAGCTTATCTGTAGTAACAAAAACTAGAAACAAAAATATGTACCCAACAGCGGAGAAAGAGCTAAACAAATGATGGTTTCTGAATGCCGTGGAATATCACCTTGCCCAGAAATAAATGAACGTGAAGGATTCAGAGAAACTTGGGAAGACATGCATAATGAAACAGAGAGAAGGAACAATATATGCTCTATATGAAGCGACACAAATAAAATCCTTGTGAAGAGATGATGAAATTCTGGGAAGATGATGAAATTCAATGGAAGGAACACTGGCTCCAGAGTCAGAGGATTTACATCCCATACTTCTCTGAGCCCCAGTTCCCACCCAACGGGATGGATTCAATGGCTTCAGAGGTCTCTTTCAGCTCTAGGTGAGAAGAAAACCTATTTAGAGCTGGAAGGGACCTAAGATGCCACCAAGTTTAACCTCATTTTATTTTATTTATTTATTTTTTTTTTAGTGAGGCAGTTGGGGGTAAGTGACCTGTCCAGATTTACACAGCTAGGAAGTGTTATGTGTCTGAGGCCGGATTTGAACTCAGGGCCTCCTGACTCCAGGGCCAGTGCTCTATCCACTGCGCCACCTAGCTGCCCCAACCTTCTCATTTTAAAGATGAGGAAACAGAAGCATAGTTGACTTGTTCAGATTCACAGAGCTTATTATTTGAATTAGTATTCAAATTTATTATTATTATTAGAATTATTCGAAGCAGGTCTTGCTAACTCTAAGTTCAGTGCTGTATCCACTACACCACCCAGTCTCTCCACTCCTATGAATTACAATGATCATTGTTGGTATTGCATTATCAAAATTAAAGACATCCCTTCTGTGAGCAATCAATAAATTAACCACTTTTCTGGGAATGTACTTTGCAAAGGATTTTTTGGTGGGTGTTTGTTAACAAGTGTCTGACGCATCAAAAATATAATTTATGAATAATACAAACAGATATTTTAAAGTTAATTTCCACATTTGTCAAATCAAACTGTACATAGTAAAAGTTTGCCCATTTTGGTGCTTGTTTGCGTATTTGTGTTTGTTGATGTTAAGTTTATAATTAATAAATAAGAGGAGGGTGAACTAGGTGATTTCTAAGGTCCCTGATTTCCCAGCCCTAGAGCACTCCCTTGCCCTTCCCCCTCCTACACCCTCAATTTGGATGGGCATCTGTAATATGATCTTGGGATTTCCCTCAAATAACCATGTCTTTTTTTTTGGGGGGGGGCAATCAGGGTTAACTGACTTGCCCAAGGTTACACAGCTAGTAAGTGACTAAGGCCAGGTCTGAACTCTGGTCCTCCTGACTCCAGGGTTGGCGCTCTACCCACTACTCTACTGAGCTACCCCAGTTTTTTCCATCTATACAATTAAAAGATTACATTAAGTAGGGGCAGCTAGGTAGCACAATGGATAGAGCACCAGCCCTGGATTCAGGAGGACCTGAATCCATTAGGTAACCATAATGTCTTACACCTACCATTTTATCTGAGCTTCAAAACACCCCCATGAGGGAGCAAGGCAGGAAGAAATATGTGACACGCTAGACGAGTCACACCCCCCTTTCTGTTAGTTTCCACTTCAAAATTGGAGAAAAACATTTCTACTACCCCCTAACAGGGCTGTTGTGAAGGTCCAAATGAGATAAAAATGTAAAGCTCTTTATAAACTAAAAACTGACATCAAAATTTGAACTGTTAATATCATTACTCCTATTTGAGGAGGAGATAACTAAGGCCCAGGGAAGAAATGATTTAATTGAGACACAACAATCCAGAAGGAGGAAGGTGACAGCATTGCTCTCCTCTGGCTTGGCTAGACACCACTCAGAATACTGCGGTTGGGGCAGCTGGGTGGCACACTGGCCACCAGAGTCAGGAGGACCCGAGTTCAATTCCTACCTTATTGACACTCACTAGCTGGGTGACCTTGGGCAAATCACTTAACCCCAATCGCCTCCTTTAAAAAAAAATACCGTGGTTATCTCTGGGTACATTTTAGGAATGACATTAGCAAACTGCCCCAAAAGGAAAAGACTGGAGATTATGTCATTCCTGGAAAAGACTTAGGGGAGACCAGATAGTTGTCTACCAGTGTGGAGGATGTCGTGGGAGGGAGATTAGACTTTTTTATGCTTTGTCTCTAAGAGAAGAATGAAATGGGTAGAAATGTTGGGGGGTAAATTTGGGTTTCGCATGAGGACAAATTTCCTCATCATTATAGTTATCTAAAAGTGGAGGGGGCTGCTTGAATATATAATGAGCTCCCCATCACTGAAGGTCTTTAAGCACAGGCCAGATGCCCACTTGGGGAAACAGAAGAATTGAGAATTAGAAGAGACCTCCGAGGGCACCTAGTCTAATCCCTTGATTTTCTGAGAAGAGGAAACAGACCAGGAGAGGGGAAGGGCTGTAACAGAGGGGGCAGGAAGCAGACCTGGATTCAAATCCAGGACCTCTGGCTCCAAATTCAGCACCCTCCTGTTAGTGAGAAGGTTCTTTTTTTTTTTTTTTTTTTAAATTGAGGCAATTGGGGTTAAGTGACTTGCCCAGGGTCACACAGCTAGTAAGTATCAACTGTCTGAGGCCAGATTTGAACTCAGGTCCTCCTGACTCCTGGGTCAGTGTTTCATCCACTGCACCACCTAGCAGCCCCCAAGAAGGTTCTTGTTCAGGTACTTGTCCAAGACTGCTTGAAGTTGAGGGACCACTCCTTCCTCTTTGCCAAGGTCACACAGCACCTTCATTCATTGTTGGTGGATCTGTGAGCTGATCCAACCATTCTGGAGAAAGATTTGGATTTATGTCCAAAGAGTTATTAAACTGCCTATACGCTTTGATCTAGCCACATCACTATTAGGTCTGTTTCCCAAGAGGACTAGGAAAAATGGAAAAGAACCTACATGTTGTTCTAAAATATTTATGGCAGGGGGTCAGCTAGATGGTGCAGTGGATAGAGCACTGGCCCTGGATTCAGGAATTCCTGAGTTCAAATACGGCCTCAGACACTTGATACTTATTGGCTGTGTGACCCTAGGTAAGTCACTTTACCCCATTGCCTTGTCCAAAAAAAATTAATAAATAATAAAATTGAATATTTATGGCAGCTCTCTCTGTGGTGCCAAAGAACTGGAAATTTGGGGGACACCTGTCAGTTGGGGAATGGCTGAACAAGTTGTGGTATTATGTTCACGATGGAATACTACTCTGCTATAAGAAATGATGAGCTCAATAATCTTAGAAAAACATGGACAGACTTTGCACAAAATAATGAAGAGCAAAATGAGCAGGACCAAGAGAATGTTGTATACAGTAACAGCAATATAGTTGTTTTTTTTTTTTTGCGCAAAGCAACTGGGGTTAAGTGACTTGCCCAGGGTCACACAGCTAGTAAGTGTCAAGTGTCTAACTGAGACCGGATTTGAACTCAGGTCCTCCTGACTCCAGGGCAGGTGCTCTATCCACTGCACCACCTAGCTGCCCCCAGCAATATTGTTTTAAGAACAACTTTGAGCAACTAAGTCATTTTGACTATTATAAATACCCAAATTAACCAAAAAGGACCTATGAAGGACAATGCTGTTTGAATCCAGAAAGGAATATTGTTGTCATGTAGGAAATGATGAGCTGGTTGATTTAGAAAAACATAGAAAGACTTGGACTTATGAAGGAAGATGTTATCTACCTTCAGAGAAAGAGATGATAGGAGGAAATGAGCATAGCACAGTCTTACATATATGTGTATATATGTCTATATTTATAATTATCTATATATGTCCACGCTTAATTGCAGTGGGGTGGGGGGTTGGGGGGAGGAAGAAAAGAGAGAGGGGGGAAAAATAAAGTAAAACATACATAGCAGAGAACAAAAGAAAACCAACAAGGAAGCAAAGCTGGGCAGCTTTAAAAACAATGTGTAGTGTTTATTATATAAGTTTTCTTGAAATGGAAATTTCTTGTTTTATATTGAATCTTCTCTTACAGTCTGCTGTGCACATGGAAATGTTTTTTTTTTCCTTTTCTCATTTTGTATTTAAATGTAAAATTTTTTAAAAAGTACCCCCCCCCCAAAAAAGATCCCACAGCAACTCAGAGGGGGAGCCAGGACTAAGACCCAAGTCTCCCACGCTCCAGTCTGGTGCTGTCTCCACTTCACCACAGACCTATCCTGTTGGGTTTGTCCTCCTGGGGACAAAGCAACCAGGAAGGGACCTCCCAGGGCTGGGAGATGAGGTAAACAAAATTGCCCTGGTGATTAGAAGCAGCATCTCTTAAAGCCTCCTTGGGAAAAGCTCTCACCTGCAAAGGAAGGCTCCCAAAAGAGATCTCTGAAGCATAGTTTTGTCTAGACCAGCAGTAACCCTGTAACAGTGGTCAATCCTCCTGAAGGAGGAAGGGAAATGACTTTCCCCCTCACAGCCTGAGGACAGTACCCAGGGGGTCCAGCCTCAGTCTAGTTCCCATCTCTTCTGCAGGGTTCTTTTATTTTGTATCTGAAGTCAAGGGCATGAGTGGTGACTCAGGGACGGGGCCAGGCCTGAGAAAGTCACTGGTAAATGCTGCAAAGGCCGGTGATGGTAGTGGGAATGATTGGCTCTTCACAGCAAGGGAGGGAGAAGAGGAAAAGAAGGTGGAGAAAGGAATGCTTTTTTTTCTATCAGCAGATATTTCTCCAATTCCCATTCTAGGCCAGTTGTTCTATACTGTGAGGGGGACAGATGAATGACAACTGGCCCCAGATGTCTCAGTCTAGTAAGGAAGATAAGATAGGTCCACACATAGGTAAAAAAGCCAAGATTTGAACCCCTGCCCTCTGTTCCTGAGTCCTTGAGAGAAGAGCCTATGTGTTACCACTTCTGATCATGTCCTCACCATGCTGGCTGCTCCCTGGTCTATTACCATCAACTTCATCTTCTTTCCACTGGAAATTCAGACTCTGCCCAAGGGTCCCCTAGCTTTGATAGGTGAACTTTTGCCCTACAGGGCTGGAGCCCAGACCTCTAACCCACTTCCCAGCAGTGTAAGGGGTCTGTCGGGTTCCAAAGCCCTAGCCCTAGCCCAGAATCCCAGCATGTGATGTCTTCCCCCATTAGAATGCAAGCTCCTTGAGGGCAGGGATTATCTTGCCTCTTTGTATTTGTTTCTTCAGTGCTTGGCACAAAATATTCTAGGGGCAGATAGGTGGTGTAGTGGATAAAGCACCTGCCCTGGAGTCAGGAGGACCTGAGTTCAAATTTAGCCTCAGACACTTGACACTAGCTGTGTGACCCTAGGCAAGTCACTTAACCCCAATTGCCTCACCAAAAATGAATGAATGAAAGAATAAATGAATGAATGAATATATAAATAGATGAATGAATAAATAAATAAAATGGATAAAATAAAAATATACATATTCTATCTACCTATCAATCTGCTGAAAATAATCTGTTAAGTGTTGACATAACTAATTCTATTTTGTTCTTGTTCTGTATTTGCCAGTTTAGTTTTTGTTTTGTTTTGCTATGTGATGTCTCAGCAAGCTCTCTTTCAATATCTCCCTTCCCCCCTAATCTCTTTGGGGCTATAAAAGACAAAATATCCCAAGGAAATTATCTCCTGATAAAGCCTGTAGTAGGCCCTTAAGGAATGCGAAAATGATAAAGAAGGCACAAGTTTACTTTGGTTTGTATAAATGGCCATGCAAACAAGGACACATTCTTTCCCTTGTAACAATTTCAGCATCCTCTTTTTGTAAAAAACACATCTTCCCTAGTTAATCTCTCTGGGTTACACAGCTCAAGAAGAGAGAACACACACACACACACACACACACACACACACACACACACACACACA
>NW_020947062.1:11961547-11983224 GCF_900497805.2 Vombatus ursinus | reverse complement strand
CACACACACACACACACACACACACACACACACACACACACACACACTGGTGTATGTCATTTGCAGAACTGTAAGACAGACATATCTATCACCTACTGATGGTGTGCGTCACACTGCTAGATAGAGAGAGAAAGAGACAGAGAAATAAATGAGCTACAGTTTGCCTGTCTATATCCTGTGCTGGCTTATTTGGGCAATAATGAGTAAGGACCCTGAAAATTCTCATAACAATTTGTCTGTCTATCTTTCTACCCACCTGTCCAGCCATCAAAGATAGATGGCTTTGACCATCGGATCTTACCACAATGCTGTGACGATCTAATAAGAGGAACAGAATGCATACACAAATAAACTTGATATAAAGTAGAATGTGATAGGGCAAAGGAGGACCAAGCAAAGTGCCCAGGGAAAATTCAAGGAGGGAAGGGTCACTTTCAGTTGAGAGGAAATCTAGGAAGACTTCATGGTTCTGGGGCAGCTAGGTGGCAGAGTGGATAGAGCACCAGATCTGGAGTCAGGAGGACCAGAGTTCAAATCCAGCCTCAGACACTTACTGGCTGTGTGACCCTGGGCAAGTCACTTAACCCCATTTCCTTTAAAAAAAAAAAAAAGACTTCATGGTGTCATGTTTTTAAGAGCTAGGATTTGAAGGAAGAGAGATCTCCAGAGAAAGACATGAGAAGGGAGCCTATGATAAGCATGGGAGATAAATGCACAAAGGCCAGGGAGGAGAGGATGAGATCTAGAAGAGATGATCGTAAGGGTTGTCTGGACCCCAAAAGAGCCAGCTGGTCACTAACCGTCCTGCCTCCATTGCCTCAGGGGCCTGTTGTCAGCATGGCTGGTCCTGTTCAGATTCCCTCTGGGATGGCAAAGCTGAGGCCTGCTCTTTCACAGAGCAATGCATGAAAGTAGTTGCTAAACCTTCAGGTGCTAAAACATGAGATGTTCTTCTCATAGTCGCCTCCTCTGCCAGTCACTGTTGTCAGCTGGGAGCCTGGCCAGGTCCAGGACCGTGCACACCTCCCACTTTGGGGGCCCAGGATTACTATCTGGCTAGCCTTGGCTCCCCTGTGAAACACAGACTCGGTACCTGGTGAGGCTGGAAAGTCTCTCCTCCCGCCAGGCCACGGCCTAGCAGGGAGATGAGCAGATGGGACAAAGCCTGAGCCAAAGCACACAGACAAACTCCTATCCTCGCGGAGCAGCTGTGAGGAACACTGGTGGATAAGAGTGAGGAAAGAATGCGTAACAAAGAATCCCAGGACGGAAAGGGGCCTTAGAACATGGAGGTAGAAGGGGCCTTAGAGTCACAGAACACAGAATGTCAGAGCAGGAAGAGGAGTCTTGGAATCCTACCACACAGAATGTCAGAGCCGGACAGGGCCTTAGAGCACAGAACACAGAATGCTAAGACTGCAAAAGTCTTTGGAACATAGAGCACAAAATGACATAGTTGGAAGGGGCCTCACAATATAGAACATGGAATATCGGATCAAGAAGGAGGCTTACATAGAACATGGAATGTCAGAGCAAAAAAAGGGCCCTAGAATCATAGACCCATAGGATATCAGGGCTAGAAGGGAAATCTGAGAGTCTCGATGGGGGAATTGAGGCCCAAAGAGGGGAAGGAGTTTGCCGAAGGCCTCCTGCCTCCCAAACCAGGGCTCTCTCTCTATACTACACACCTATATGCTGCTTTGTTATTTCCAAATATACTCCCTCTCCCTCTTCCAGGGAAACAGGGGCTCTGTTGAGGTCATCAGCAACAATATACTTGAGAGCAGTCATAACCCTACTTTAAGTGAGAAACAGAGACTGATAAAGAGTCACAAGGGACACACACACACACACACACACACACCCCTAAGCCATACATAATAGCAGATGCAAACTAACTCACATGCACATGCTCATGCTTACTCCCATATATGATACATATATACTTTTTTTGGGGGGTGGGGCAATGGGGTTAAGTGACTTGCCCTGGGCTATAACAGCTGGTAAGTGTCTGAGGATGGATTTGAACTCAGGTCCTCCTGACTTTAGGGCTGGTGCTCTATCTACTGCACGTCCCAGCTACCTCATATAATCTCTCATACCATGAAGCCAACTGTCTATAACTTACCTTCAACCTTCAGGGCATCTTTGGCATGGCCAATGGCCTCCCAGGGTGAGGGGATGTCAAGAAAGACAGCATCAGCCACGTGGGACACGCCAAAGCCATTCTTACACACATCCTGGTTCCTCACGGTCACCCATCGGTCCACTCGGTGCTCCCGGAACTCCTCCTCTGCCTTCTGTGCTCGCTGCTGATGAAACTCCACTGTGTGCAGATGCCCAGTGGGAGCCACTGTTCGGATAATGGCATGGGATAGGGAGCCACTCCCAGTACCTGGGACAGACAGAGCAGGAAGCCAGTCATTCATCTGGTAGTTACTGTGATATGCCATGGGGCCAGGCATGCATTCTTTTCTTTAAAACAAAAAAAAAAAAAAAATTTTTTTTCAAACAAAGATTCATATTCTCTCCTTTCCATCTCCTCAAGAAAGAAAAAAATAAATAAATCCTGGAATAAACATGAATAGTCGAGCTAAACAAATTCTTGCACTATCTAAAGATAGTGGCTATGTCCAAAAAAAATTATGTCTCAATCTGTCCTCTGAGTTCATCAGCTCTCTATTAGGAGGTAGGTAGCATGGTTCATCATGAGTCTTCTGGAATTGTATTTGGTCATCCCACTGATCAGAGTCCCTGAGACTTTCAAAGTTGACTATCTTTACAAGATTACTGTATAAATTGTTCTCCTGGTTCTGCTTGCTTCACTCTGCATCAGTTCATATAAATCTTCCCAGGTTTCTCTGCAACCATCTTCTTCATCATGTCTTACAGCACAATAGAATTCCATTACATTCACATACCAAAACTTGTTCAGCTACTACCCAACAGACAGTCACCCCCTCGGTTTCCAACTTTTTGCCACTGCAAACAAAGTTGCTACAAATATCGTTGTACACATGGGTCCTTCTCCTCTTTCTTTGATCTCTTTGGGGTGCAGACTAAGTAGTGGTATTACTGGATCAAAGGGTATACACAGTTTAATAGCTTTTTGGGAATGTTTCCAAATGGCTTTCCAGAATGGCTGGCCCTGTTCACACCAACCACAAATTCTTATCAGGATTCTCTCAGAGAGAGGAAGTAACCTTTGCCTCTGCTCTGTCACTGCTCTGCAATTCTGAAGGACAGACTGTAGCACACAGGAAAGGGTCTTGGACAGCAAAGTCTGGTGGTCTGGGCTCTAGATTGATATGAGACCAATCAGTGGTTTCTCCAACTATGTTTGCTATGAGGAAGGCACACTGAATTATTTACATTTGGCAGCATAACTGGGAAACTTGCCCAAGAATGCATGTGTAAAGTTCCCAATAATTCCCAGGGCAATTCCTTTGCACATGTAAATCCCAGACAGCTCACAGCATGCCTTTTGAGAACCACCTATATAATGGGGACAATAACTTCTGCATCTCCTTCTCTGGGTTACAGTGAGATAGGGAATAGGAAAAACTTTGTAAACATTAAGATATCTTATAAATTGTAAAGCAATGCCCAGGTGTGAACAACTTAATTGGGAATGAAGATTTATTCAACTGGCAGTTCTTTTTTTTTTTTTTTTTTTTGGCAAGGCAATCAGGGTTAAGTGACTTGCCCAGGGTCACACAGCTAGTGAGTATCATGTGTCTGAGGCCAGCTTTGAACTCAGGTCCTCCGGACTCCAGGGCTGGTGCTCTATTCACTGTGCCACATAGCTGCTCCAAGGCAGTTCACTTTTCTATAAAGCTTCAAGGCTTCAAAAGCTTTGCCCTCACAAAAGGCCTGGGAGGTAGATGTCACAAGGATTATTGCTCCATTTAAAAAGCTTATTTTATTTTTAATTTATGGAATAAAACAAGTATTTCCATAACATAGTATAATTAAAAAAAGATGACTGCACATAAAACTGCAATTATTACTCTATTTTACAGAGTCTCAGAGAGGCTGAGTGACTTGCTTAGAGTCACACAGCTATTAAATGGCAAAGCCAGGCCTCAATTCCAGTTCTTCTGATTTCTCCCATGGCTTTTTCTACCACACTACACTTTCTCTTATAAATCCAATGAAACAAATATCTATTAAGCATCTTCTATGATGATAACTACAGTGGAAATTCCAGGCTGGGTAATAAAAATAATAATAACTGTCCAAATCTCTGTTAGCACTTAAAGGTTTACAAATTGGTTTGCTCACAACTTCTCTATTGAAGGAGGTAGTACAAGTTATTATTCCCATTTTACAGATGAAGACTGAGGCTCAGAGACAGCTAGTTAAGCATCAGTACTGAAACTTTCTCAAAGAGGAAGAAAACAGGCAGGTAACTGTTATCCTGGAGACCTTACTAAGTCCTACTTTATCCTTTTTCCCCAAGAAAAAGTTTGGGGATGGGGTTTTCTTTTTTCCTCCTCTAAAATAAAATTCAATTAAAAAACATTCATTAAAGAAAAAGGCACCACAGAATGGTGAAGGGAGAAGAGTCAAGTCAAGGATGTATTAAGCACATGTCATACACCAAGCATTATGGGATACAAAGAAAGGAAAAAAACAAATAAACAAACCCAGCCCCTGCTCTCCAGGAGATCTCAGCCTAATGAGAAGACAGCATACAAGTGACTCTGTATGAACAAGCCACAGATAAACAGAGGGAAGGCACTGGAATTAAGGGAGATCAGGAAAGCTTCCTGCAGAAAGTGAGAGTTTAGTTGGGACTTGAAAGAAGCCAGGAGGCAGAGATAGAGAGGGAGAGAGTTCTAAGCACTGGGAACAGCCAGGAAAAATGCCCAGAATCAAAAGAGAGCATCTCATGTGGGGACTAGAAATGGGCCAGTGTCTTGGGGATAAGTATGATGTAAGAAAACGGGAAAGAAGGGAGTGATCAGATCTGGGAGGGCTCTGGAAGCCAAACAGAAGGTTCTTTTCGATTTGATACCGAAAGCGATCAGGAGCCCCTGAAGTTTACTGAACAGATGTATAACATGGTCACATCAATTTGACAACGCGCGGCAGATGGATGGCAGCGGGGAGAGACCTGAGGCAGGTAGATCGACCAGAAGTGTGCTAGATTTGAAGCTGGCATCCCAAGATTTGAATCTTTGCTCTGTGTGACTTTAGGCAAAGTTCTTAACCTCTCTGAGCCTCAGTTCCCCCATCTTCTAAATGAAGGGGTTAGACTCCATCTTTCTCCAAGGTTTCTTCCCATTCTAAATACTGTGCAGTATAACGTAAAGGAAGGCTTTATATGAGGTTGTCTTAAGCATGTCTAAGATCTCTCCTAGTTCTGAAGCCTAAGAAACTAGAAACTATGATTTCCACTGCTTGGAGGCAGATGTGGGGTGTATTGGAGCCCCTTCTGGAAGTCTAGTAAGTATAGATATGCATGGGGAGGTGAATGATCGGGGTGAGGACAGAACAGTGCCAAAGGGCATCTACCTGGAGGCGCACAGAGCTCCCTGACCTGGGTAACTGAGGGATAGGCAGGGGAGAGGGTGGGTTAGTGGAGAAGCCCCCCACGCTGATCTCTCTGCCTTCCTGCCTCCTCTCCCAGCAGGCCCTCCCTCCCAGCAGAAGGAGAGACAGATGGAACTGGAAGACAGAAGGAGCTGGGGGAGGGGCGGTGGTGCCGCTGCCATCCCAGGGAGAAGTCTGTGTGTGTTGGGAAATGGGAGGGGGGAAGACAGGGCAGAATTTCCCCACTCTCCACAATGGGGGCTGGGACTGAAATTCCAACCCAGGCTCCCGGCTTTGTATTAGGGCTACTCAAGGAACAAAAGAGCTGGTCTTGAGTTTCATCTCGTTTTACCCCTCAGCCAAGGCCAGAAGGATTGATCTCTGGAGGGGGTCAGCAACTGCATTATCACAGAGCAGGTGGAATTGGCCAGTGGAATGGCATCGCTGATGTCTAACGCCAAGGGAGAATATTTTTAAAGGCCTTGATAAGAGCAGGCAATCTCTGAGTAGGAAGGGACCTCAAAGGCCATCTCCTCCAAAATGAACAGGAATCCTCTCTAAAAAAAAAAAAAAAAAAAAAAAAAAGAAATCCAAGAAAAGTAGTTGTCCTTGCTTACATCTCTCTACCAATGGCAGACAACACACAAGCTGTCTACCTCCTCCCAAGCCTGCCTCTTCCACTCCTGAATTGTGCTCATTATTAGGGAGTGTGTCCTGACAGCATGCTAAACCCATCTCCCCGCACCTTCCACCAGGGCTCTTCATCCAACCCCCAGGGCTACACAGAGGAGGATTAATCCCCTTGGGGAGATTCTTTCACTATTCTTTCAAGGACCTTCCCCAGTGCTTTGTACTTAAAAAAAAAAAAGTCCAAGTGGCATAGTTCACAAACAATCCAGAAATTCACATTCTTCCATACTTCCAAATACATGGTGATATATTTAACAAACAGGCACCGCCTATGCATACACATTATATCTGTGTACACGCACGCACTACATGTGTATAAGTGTGTGAATACACACTATACAGGTATGTAAAAATGCAGCATGCATATATATTATGGTCTGAGTATATGTATATGTGATATGCACTCACATGCATTATATATACATATACACATACATATACACGCATATATATGTATACACACATATGTATATATACATATATATATATATGGATCACGTGTAGTCATTTTGCAAAGTTCTCACAGGTGGCCAATAAGTAAAGAAATGAAAGTCAAGATTGGTTCTGACCTTTTGAGATCCTTTTGGATCCTGACTTTGTCACCAACATACTAGCAATTCCTTCTAGCTTTGTGTCATCTGTAAATCTGATACTTGCCACTGAAATCGCTACCTAACACAAGGCCAAGGATAGACATCTGAGGCTCTGGGCTAAAGACCCTTCCAAACAGATCCTACATTAAGGATCACTTGGGCCAGCCCTTTTAATCCGTTCCAGTCTCCCTGCCTAGGAAGATGGAAAACAAGGTATTGTCAAATACTTTTCTGAAATCCAGCCTAACTCAACCTTGTTCAGCATCCCCACTTCTGGTCTAGTAACCCAATTTTTGAAAAAAGGGAATAGGTTTAGTTTGTGATGACCTGCTCTTGATGAAACCACACTCTTGTGATCCCCAATTTTGCATTCACATCAATCTGGAGCCAGCAGTGTGGGACAGTGGACAGACAGCAGGCCTCAAAGTTAAGACCTGGGTTCAAATCCCACCTCTGACCTTCTAGGCAAATAGCTGGAGTTTCTAGGGCAAGAAGGGTGGGAGTGAAACAAGCATTTACATAGTGCCTACTATGTGCCAGGTACTGTGCTAAGCTTACAAATATTATAGATCCAGATTCCCCCTCATCCCTCAGAGAAAGAAAAATACTACCTCCATCTGATCCTTATAACAGACCGGGGATATAGACTGTATAGATATTACCAACCCTATTTTACAGATCAGAAACTGAGGTTCAAAGAGAAGCAACCTGCTCAAGATCACAGAAAATCAATGACAGTCAGGATTCGAACTCAGGTCTGTTAATTATAAGTTCAGTATTCACTGCACAGGGCAGCTAGATGGCACCCCAGTGCACAGAGTGCGAGGCCTGGAGTCAGGAAGACTCATTTTCCTGAGTTCAAATCTGGCCTCAGACACTTACTAGCTGTGTGACCCTGGGCAAGTCACTTAACCCTCTTTGCCTCAGTTTTCTCATCTGTAAAATGAGCTGGAGAAAGAAATGACAAACCACTCCAGTATCTTTGCCAAGAAAACCCCACATAGGGTCACAAAGAGTCAGACATGACTGAAATGACCGAACAACAACAAACTCACTGCACTATGCCACGCTGCCTCCTCATATTTTCTGAGCTCTCCACTGTTTGGAGCCATATGCTAGGTCCTTCGGGGGCGACAGAGTCGAACAACACTCTGACACTTGGGAGAACTCACAGTCTCATAGGGAGAATCACCTAAGGACAATGAAAGGTCATTAATTCAGTCTTAAATCACTAATAATTAGAGGAATGCAAATTATTGGCTAACAGGACAGAAAAGGAAAATAACAAATGCTGGAGGGGATGTGGAGAAAGAGAGACACTGACACACTGTTGGTAGCGTTATAATCTACTCCAGTCATTCTGGAGAGCAATGTGGAACTACACCCAAAGGCCTATAAAACTGTGCATAGCCTTTGATCCAGCAATACCATTGCTAGGTCTTTACCGCAAAGAGATCAGAGCCCACGTGTACAAAAATGTTTACAGCAGCTCTTTTCGTGGTGGCAAAGAAGTAGAAACTGAGGGGATGCCCATCAATTGGGGAATGACTGAAAAAATTGTAGTATATATGGCTGTGATGGAATACTATTGTGCTAAAAGAAATAACAAGCAGGATGGTTTAAAAAAAAAACCTGGGAAGACTTATGTGAACTGATGCAAAGTGAAGGGAGCAGAACCAGGAGAACAATCTACATAGTAACAGCAATATAGTAAAGTCAATCAACTGCGAATCAACTGTGAAAGACTTAGTTACAATTCCAAAGGACTCATCATGAAAAATGAGTCTACCTCTAGAGGTAGAACTGATGAAAACTGAGTGCAAACTGAAGCATATTTTTCTTCACTTTTTAAATTTTTCTTTCTCTCTTTTTTCTTTTGCAACATGGCTAATGAGGAAACATGTTCTGCACGACTTCACATGTATAATGGGTATCATATTGCTTGCCTTCTCAATGGGTGGAGGAGGAACTGAAGGGGAGGTGAAAATTTGGAATTCAATTATTTTTACATTTCAAACATTCATTTGTAAATTTTAAGTTTAAAAAAGACAATTTCTAAAGAAAATCAAGGCACATTTTCAAATACTCCTTAATAGCTCTGATATGATGTTCATTGCAAGGCATTCCAGCTACTTCTTCCATTTATGCATTATGAACTAAGTGGAAGAGTACATAGTATGTATAAGGAGCAGGAGGTAAATCCAGCTTGGCTACAGCAAAGAGTACATGAAATCAATCCATTCAACTCAATGAGCCAGGCATTTATTAAGCTCCTACTACATGCCGGGCACTGTGTCAGGCACTATGTTAAGCCACTTTAAAAACATTATCTCATTTGATCTTCAAAACCCTGTGAGGTAGGTACTGTTTATTATCCCCATTTTAGAGGTGAGGAAACTGAGGCAGACATTGGTTAAGTGTCACACAACTAGCAAGTGTCTGAGGCTGGATCTGAACTCAGGTCTTCCTGACTACAGGCCCAGCACCCTATCCAATGAGTTAACCTAGCTGCCTCAAGGTGATAGGGCTTCAGGGGGGATGGTGGCTATGTTAAAAGAGACTGGCAGGTGTGAAACCCTGTGGAGGGAGAGGCAGAGGGAAGAGTCAGATGTTAGCACCAAGTCTGGGGTGTCATCCTCCATGAAGCCCTTCCTGTTCATTCCAGGCTCCTGCAATCCATTTCTTGAAATCGTGCAGCCTGAACAATGCAATCTAGGGAATGGTACTAGTCTACTTGCTATCTTGCTTTTCGCTCTCTATCAGCTCACTAACAACAACAATAAAAGCTGGAGTTTACAAGGGCATTCTCTTCCAACAACCTTGTGAGGAAGGCAGTGAAAAGTTATTATTATCCCCATTTTATAGATAAGGAAATTGAGGCTTGGAGAATTGAAGCCATTTTCCCAAAGCCTCCAACTCAGTGTGAAACAGTGAGAAGAACCCTGGTTTGGGGACCAAGACGGCCTGAATGAGACTCTGGTCTCTGTCACTTAATCTCTTTGGGTCTCAGGTTCCCCATCTGTAAAATGCAGGAGTTGGATTGGCTGGCAGCCAAAGTCCCTTATCAACTCTAAAACTATGATCCCATAGCCTCCAGATTCCAAGCTCAGATTGCTACCTTTGTTCCACACGTCACCCTGGAAACTCTCTGAGGGCAGGGTGGGTCTGATACTTCCTGGTACACAGATCCAGATTGAGCACAGTGTAGGAGAGATGGCAAATGCCTGCAGATGGATTAATAATGCCACTCGGAAATCTGAAGGGGGCTTTTAACTTTCAAAAAAAATTATTCTACGCATTCTGTAATCAAATCAACACTATGACTGCCTCTGAAAAAAGAACGTCCATTCACTGTTTCTCTCCCCATCTCTGTGACTCCCTCAACCAAAATACCCTTCCCTGGCTTCTCTCCCCCTTACTCTCTCTCTCGCCCCTCTCTTTACTTCCCTTTTCCCTCCTCTATCTTCTCCCCTCTCCTCTCCCCTTCCCTCTTTCCTTTACTCTTTTCCTTTTTTCTCCCTTCTTCCTCTCCTCTCCCTCCTTTTCTTCCCCCTCTTTCCCTCTTCCCTTTCTTTCCTTCCCCCTTCTCCATTCTCCTCTCCTCTTCCTTTCCTCTTATCTTTCTTTCCTTCCTTCCTTTCTTTCTCTCCCATCAATCCCCTGTCCCTTCCCCCTCTCTCCAACAGCCAGGCAAATAGGCAAAGCTGGAGCTGCTATACTCAATTTACAGATGAGGAATCAAACTCCTCTGAGAGTTTGAGCAGGGTCACACCTGGAGCAGTAGGACTGAGATGATGAGACCTGGCATCTCCTTGATGCCTAAGCCAGAGCTCTTTGAACTGGTACTGCCGCCCCTGTAAATGGAGATGACCCAGGAATTCTACTACAGACACTGTCGGGATTACTGGTCTGAATTATGCCTCATGGTTATACTGGCAGGACCAGACCGATCGTCCCTGCCCCAGCAAAAGGATCTGGGTAGGAGTCCAGTCTCTGATCTCTGTGAGAACATTAGATATGGAATTAGGACCTGGGTTCAAATCTTCCTTCTGCTGCTTCCTATCTGTGAGACTTTAGGCAAGCTCTTTCCCCCTTATAGATATCAGTTTCTTCATCTGTAAAATTTGTAGACTGGAATAGACTAGAATCAGGGGTGGGGGAACCTGTGGCCTCGAGGCCACGTGTGGCCCTCTAGGTCCTCAAGCACTGCCCTTTGACTGAATCCAAACTTCACAGAACAAATTTAAGGATTAGATAATTTCTAAAAGATTCTTTGTTCCCTACTCCCTAGACCTTAGCCTCAGCAGGTTATAGTTTTCCCCATCATGGAAATGGAGGTGATGTTTTAGTTCCACAGATGAGCTCTGGTGGTACCTAGCACTGCCCTCCCTCCTCCACCAGGAAGTCTAAGAAGAGAAGAGCTAAGTTTCAGTATCAGCTCAGTCCTAACTTGCTGTGTGATGTTGGGTACTTTTCCAGTCCTCAATTTTCTCCTTTGTTAAACAAGGATGAGAAGGAAGACTGTGGAATAGTGGGAAGAACACCAGGTTCAAAGTCTGGAGACCTTGAAATAAGAGGAGAGAGCACTGGACCTGGAGGAAGGAGACCCAGGTTCTAGGAGGTCACCTTGGATGAGTTATTTCCTTTCTTCAGGTCTCAGTTTCCTAATCTGTAAAATGAAGGTTTGGGATTTTGACCCAGGTGATCCCTAAGGACCCTTTCAGCTCTGATGGTCTATCATTAATATGATTCTAAAAGTACTCTTTAGGTCTGACAATCGGTGTCTCTTGAGAGTCCTGGCTCTGCTGCTTACTAGCTATCTGACCTTGAGCAAGTCAACTACCCCTATTCTAAACTTCTTGTACTCTATCACACAGCATTGTTGTTGTAAGGATAAGATGGATATCAAGCACCTCATATGCCAAAAACACTATGCAAATATGGGAGATTATCATTACTAGTTTCACAGGGAAACATTTCAAGCTTTCCCAGCAAATATAGGAGCCAGGCAAAGATGCCACCTTTTGTTACTCTTGTTTGACCTGGTTCTAGAAATGCTAGCAATATCAGTAAGACAAGACAGATATCAAAGGCATAAACCCAGTCAAAGAGGAGATGAAACTATCCCCATTTGCTAAAGACATGATAGTTCAGTACTTAGAAAATACTAGAGAAATGGCAAAGAGCCTGAGACAATTAATAGTTTCAGTAAAGGAGCAGGACACAAATTAAACCCACAATATCAACAGTATTTCCATGTAGCAACAAAATTCAAAACCCAGGAGGAATAGAGAGGGAAGCTTCTTTCACAAGAACTACAAAATACATAAAATATCTAGACGTCTACCTACATGGGAACACTGAAGGCCTGTGGAGAAACAATTACAAAAAGAAATAAGGAATGACTTCAACAGCTCAAAGGAAGGGACCATACCAATAAAATAAAAATGATTCTACATCAAATCAATTATACAGATTTAGTGGATACCAACCAAACTACCAAGAGGATACTTTTGAGAGCTGGACAAAATAATAACAAAAATTCATTTGAAAAATCAAAAGGTCCCCACCTCCGGTCTAGAATCTTAAAGGAAATCATGAAGAAAAAAAAAGTAGGAATAAAGGAGGAATAGCATTTCTGGACACTTTCAAGCTGTGTGACTAAGGGCAAGTCACTTAAACCTCTTTTGTTAGCCTTAATTCACTGGAGAAGGAAATGGTATTTTTGCCAAGAAAACCCCATGGACAGTATGGTCCACAGGGTCAGGAAGAGACAGCTACCACTGGAAAACAAATTCCAAAATTACCAGGTAGAAGAGAAAATCCTGCAAGCAGCCAGAAAGAAACAATTTAAGTATCATGGAACCACAGTCAGCATTACACAGGACCTTGCAGCCTCTACATTAAAAGACCGTAGGGCATGGAACATGATATTCCATAAGGCAAAGGAGCATGGATTATAACCAAGGATCAACTACCCAGTGAAAATGAGCACAATCTTTCGGGGAGGAAATGGATATTCAACGAAATAGGGGACTTCCAAACCTGCCTGATAAGAAGACCAGACAGAGCTCAACAGAAAACTTGATCTTCAAATACAAGACTCATGAGAGACATAAAAAGGTAAACAGGACAGAAACAACATGTTATTAATACGGCCAAACTGTTTACATCCCTACAAGGGAAGATGAGACTCGTAACTCTTGAGAACTGTATTGTTATTACACCATGTTAAAAGGGTATACATAAAGGGGGTGGGTATAAGTTGACTTTGATGTAATGATAAAAAAAGAATCTAATCAAGTGGGTTAAATGGATCCAAGTAAGTGGATTAATCTGATCTAACTAAGAAAATGTACTGAGAGAAAAGGAAAGGAAGAGGCAGACAAGGGTAAATTACATTACAGGAAACCAGGCACAAAAACCTATTACAGCAGATGCAAAGAAGAGAAGGAGATGAGCATTGTTTGACCCTTACTCTTATCAGATTTGGCTCAAGAAAGGGAATAACATAATCAGTTAGGTACTAATATTGATAGACTTAACCCTTCTCAGCAATACAAGGATCTACTGACATCTCCGAAGGCCTCATGATGGAAAATGCTATCCACATCCAAAGAAAGAACTATGGAGTTTGAATGCAGATTGAAGTATACCATTTGCTATTTTTTTCTTCCGTTGTGTTTTGTTTCCTCTCTCTGGTGGTTCTTCCTATTGGTTCTAATTCTTACTTACAACATCACTGATGTGAAAATATGTTTAATAGGAATGTATATGTATAGCCTATATCAGATTGTGCACCCTCTTGGGGAGGGAGGTGGGGAGGGAGGGGGAGAAAAATTTAAAACTCAAAAGCTTATAGAAGTGAGTGTTGATAAATCAAAATAAATTAATTAAAAAAAAAGAAAAAGAAAAAAATAATTGAGGAAACTGAGGCAGACAGAGGTTAAGTGACCAGGGTCATAGAGCTAGTGTCTGAGGCTGTTTTTGAACTTGGGTTTCTCTGATGCCAATTCCAGCACTCTACCCACTGATCCACCACCCGACTGTATCACAATAAAATCAAAATGAATAACTGACCAGAATATTAAACATCACATACTATGAAAAAATTAGAAGAGAACCCAATCAGGGACCTTTCTTAGCTATGGCTATTAGGAGAATTCTTAATTAAACAAAGGAAAGAGGTAATCACAGAAGAAAGGCAAAATAGATCATTTTGACTGCATGAAACTGAAAAGCTTTTTCAGGAACAAAATCAGTGCAATGAGGATAAGAACAGATGAGGTCAAATGGGAAAGAAATCTTTACATCAAATATTGATATTTCTTATCCAAGATATATAAAGATACAAAAATGTAACACTGAACTGAGTGATGGTCAGGAAGGCGGATTTTGGTTTGGAAATGAACTTAGTTAGGAAGTGAAGCCATAGGTAAACAGACATACACACCCTTTTCACTTGAAACAATGGGTTCTGGGAGCTATTCATCTGTTAGAACGTCAGGGATCCAGGGTAGGAGCACAGGAGATGAAAGGTTTAAGTCAAAACAACTTGGACATTTCATCTCACACCAAGTAAATTGGTAAAGAAGACAAAAGATACCAAAAACCAATGTTAGAGGGATGGGGAAAAATAGGCACAAGAAAAAACCAATGATGGAACCTGTCAAGACATTAGCAGACACCCTGTTTTCCAGAGGTAAGGCCCAGCAAGCAGGCTGTGCCCTGATCTCACCCTCTGGCAAAATCACATAATTATTGTATTGCTTTGACCAGCACCAGTTGTTCTCTGGGCTCGGACAAGCACTGGACAAACTTAGACAAGTTCTGCTCATGAAAGCCTGCTATGAATCAAACTTGTCTCACTGCTGCTATTACCCTTCATTGTAAGGGCTACAGCTCACTGGGTAACCATAAGTATAAGTATTGAGATCTGACCACACTAAAGTTGGCGCCCCACCACTAGACGCAGGGCTCCTACACGTGTCCTTGCTTGCAAACTGTTCCTCTCACTTTGAAATTAAACTTCTGTTTGATTTTTGACTCTCCTGGCTTTGCCCTGCTTTGTTCAGGCTCCAGCCACCCACAGTTAGAGGCCGGTTGACAAAGCATTCAGGAAACCAATTTAGCAGTATGCTAAGAAAGTACTACTGTGTGACCCTGGACAAGTCACTTAACCCCAACCGCCTTAAAAAAAAAAAAAGAGTAACTAAAACGTCCATTCCCTTTGATCCTTTGACATTGCTAGTTATATATTCACCAAGGAGGTGAAAGAATGATCTCACGTATTCCAAAATATTTGGTAGTAGCACCTTGGGTATCAATCAGTAATTGGAAACAAAGAAGATATCCACTGATTGGCAAATGGCTAAACAAATTGTGGTATGTGAATGTGATAGAATGCAGGTGTTTTTAAGCTATTAAAGATTTAAACAGCAGGAAAATTTTTGGGAAAGTCTGTATTACAGTGCTATAAGAAACAGTGAAAATGAACACTAATGTATTATTGGTGGAGTTGTGAACTGATCCAACCATTCTGGAGAGCAATTTGGAACTATGCCCAAAGGGTTATTAAACTGTGCATATCCTTTGACCCAGCAATAGCACTTCTAAGGCTGTATGCTAAAGAGATAATAAAAACGGGAAAAGCACCCACATGTACAAAAATATTTATAGCAGCTGTTTTTGTGGTGGCCAAGAACTAGAAATTGAGGGGATGCCCATCAACTGAGGAATGGCTGAACAGGCTGTGTGTGGTACATGAATGTAATGGAATATGACTGTGTTATAAGAAATGATGAGCAGGCAGACTTCAGAAAAACCTGAAAAGACTTGTATGGAACGATGCTTAGCAGAACCAGGAGAACATTGTACACAGTAACAGCCACACTGTGCAATGACTGACTTTGACAGACTTGGTTCTTCTCAGCAATGCAAGGATCTAAGACAACTCCAAAAGACTCGCGATGGAAAAAGCTATCCACATCCAGAGAAAGAACTATGGAATCTTAGAGTTAGTTTTTCACAGCATGTCTACTATGGAAGTGTTTTGCATAACTGCACATGTATAACCTATATTGAGTTGCTTGCCTTTTCAATGAAGGCGGATGGGGAGGGAAGGAGAAAATTTGGAACCCAAAGTTTTAAAAACACATGTTAAAAAAATGTTTTCACATGCAACTGGGAAATAAGAAATACAGGAAATGGGGTACAGAAATCCATCCTGCCCTACAGGAAAATTGAAGGGGAAGGGGATAAGAGAAGGGAGGGAGACATAGAAGGGAGGGCAGACTAGGGGAAGGGGTATTCAGAATGCATGCCATCTTGGGGTGGGGGGAGGGGCGAGATGGGGTGAAAATTTGGAACTCAAAATTTTGTGGAAGTAAATGTTGAAAACTAAAAATAAATAAATTTAAAATTAAGAAAAAGAACTATGGAATCTGAATGCAGATGGAAGCATACTACTTGCTCCCCTTTTCTTTTGTTGTTTTGTTTTGATTCTTCTTTCTCACGGTTCCTCCCATTGGTTCTAATTCTTTTTTATATCATGACTAATGTGAAAATATGCTTAATGTGACTGTAGAACCTTTATCAGACTGCACACTGCCTTGGGGGGATGGGGGGGGGGAGAAAATTTAAAACTCAAAATCTTATGGAATTGAATGTTGAAAACTAAAAACTAATTAAAAATTGTTTAATTAAAAAAAGAAACAATGAAAATGAAGATGACAAAGAAGTATGGAAAGACTTCTATGAACTGACGCAAAGTGAAATAAGCAGAACTAAAAAAATGTACACGATAACAACTATGGAAATAGAATCAAAACTGAGTGCTGTGAAATTAGAATGGACCAGCTTGGTCTTAGGAATGAGACATGAGGATACATCTTACTCCCTTCTTTGGAGGATTCTGGAATTAATCAATCAAAAACATTTATTAAGTGCCTACAATGTGGCAGGTAGGAGGTAGCTAGGTACCTGGGCCTGGAGTCAAGAAGAGCAGAGTTCAAATCCAGCCTCAGATATTTATTAGCTGTGTGACCCTGGGCAAGTCTGTTAGCCTTAATTCCCTAGAGAAGGAAATGGCAAACTATACCAGTATCTTTGCCAAGAAAACCCCATGGACAGTATGGTCCATAGGGTCAAGAAGAGTCAGTTACAGCTGAACAACAAAAGTTCCAGGCACTGTGCTAAGGGCTGAGGATACAAAAAGAGGCAAAAGATAGTCCCTGCCCCCAAGGAGCTTACAATCTAAGGGGAGGGGAGGGGATAGCCCACCAACACACAGTTTTCTTCTAGAATAAACTCATCACCAGAAATCTCATTATTTTGGAGACTGATTCAGCATGTATACATTTATTTGCCTTAGATTTCCTCATGGTACAGTAAGTTCCTTGAGGGTAGGGACTGGGGGCAGCTAAGTGGTGCAGTGGATAGAACACCGGCCCTGAAGTCAGGAGGACCTGAGTTCAAATCTGACCTCAGACCAAATACTTGACACTTACTAGCTGTGTGACCCTGGGCAAGTCATTTAACCCCAATTGCCTAAAAAAAGAAAAAGAAAGAAAAAAGAGGGTAGGGGACTGTCTTTTGCCTCCTTTTGTATCCCCAGCACTTAGCAGAGTACCTGGTAATAATAGGGACTTAATAAATGTTTACTGACTATTGACTACATGAGGTGCTGTGTTGACTAGTTTTGCAGTTTTTTTCCTTTTTTTTTTATTCTTGGTTTTAATGAATGTCTCTTTCAGAGGGGGAGTGAGGAAGAATATATCAAAAAATTAAAGTAATGTAAAAACAAGACAACAAACATTTTTTAAAAAAATTATGACTGTTTTGTTCTCAGATGAAGAAATTAAAGCCATCTATAGTCACATGAAAAAATGCTCTAAATCACCATTAATTAGAGAAATGCAAATCAAAACAACTCTGAGGTACCACATCACCCCTATTAGATTGGCCAACATGACAAAACAGGAAAATGATAAATGTTGGAAAAAATGTGGGAAAATTGGAACACTAATGCATTGTTGGTGGAGTTGTGAAATGATCCAACCATTTTGGAGAGCAATTTGGAACTATGCCCAAAGGGCTATAAAAATGTGCGTACCCTTTGACCCAGCAATAGCACTTCTAGGGCTATATCCCAAAGAGATCGCACAAACGAGAAAAGGACCTACATGTACAAAAATATTCATAGCAGCTCTTTTTGTGGTGGCAAAGAATTGGAAATTGAGAGGATGCCCATCAATTGGGGAATGGCTGAGCAAGTTGTGGTAAATGAATGTGATGGAATACTATTGTGTTATAAGAAATGATGAACAGGCTGACTTCAGAAAACCTGGAAAGACTTGTATGGTCTGATGCTGAGTGAAGTGAGCAGAACCAAGAGAACATTGTACACAATAACAGCTATGTTGTGTGATGACTACTATTGATAAACTTAACCGTTCCTGGCAATACAAGGATCTAAGACATCTCCAGAGGCCTTGTGATGGAAAATGCTATCTACACCCAAAGAAAGAACTATGGAAGTCGAATTACTGTTTTTTTTTCCCTTCTGTTGAGTTTTGTTTCCTCTTTCTGATGGTTCCTCCTATTGTTTTAATTCTTACTTACAACATGAATAATGTGAAAATATGTTTAATATGAATGTAAATATAGCCTATATCAGACTGTGCACCGTCTTGGGGAGGGTGTTGGGGAGGAAGGGGGAGAAAAATTTTAAACTCAAAAGCATATGGAAGTGATTATTGATAAATCAAAATAAATTAATAAAAAAAAAAATGACTGTTTTTCAGGCAGATCTGGGATATTTTTTTCCCCTTATCAAAGTGAAGACACTCAGGAGGGGAGCTCTAGGTTCATATGGGTGCTGAAGGCAATTCTTATCTTCCAAATGATCCCAAAGAAGCTTGGCTAGGGGGCAGGTAGGTGGCACAGTAGATAAAGCACCAGCCCTGAAGTCAGGAGGACCTGAGTTCAAATGCAACCTCAGACCAAACACTTGACACTTACTAGCTGTGTGACCCTGGGCAAGTCACTTAACCCCAATTGCCTTAAAAAAAAGTGTTTAAAGAAGCTTGGCTTCTTTAAGAAGCAGGATAATCCTCATTCTGTAAAGGAGGAAACTGAGTCCCTGTGAGGGACACTGACTCTGAATTACAGCAGTACTAGGCAAAGCTAGGAGGAAGGCCTATATCTCTAGACTTTCAGCCAAAATTGCTGTAGAGAAGGAAGATTCCCTCAGTTGTGAGAAATGATTTAGAATTCATAATTGCAACATCAAAAGCTCCTAACATCAGTTAAAAAAAAAAATACAAGACAGAGCTTCCCACAAGGGCAGGGTGACCCTGGGGCTGGGGCTCCTATCTGAACAAGCATTGTTCTAAGCCCTCATCATTATTCCAATCCCTCCCACTACTCAAGTCACCCCTTTCTTCCGTCAAGGGCCTCAACTTGGAGAAGCTGGCTGAGTAGAAAGGGAAAAGCTCTCTGGGCTCCTTCCTTGAGTGACTAATTCCTCTTTTGAAACCCAGGTCCCAAATGATCTGAGTCAGGCAAGGCCAGTTTGAGCACAGGCTGCCCCAGGAAGGACTGACCTCCTCCACCATTTTAACATGCTTAAGAGTACACAGGCATCTTTATCATGCTGTTATGGAAAATGCCCTGACGTGGGAATCAGAAAATCAAGGTTAAAATCCCACCTGTGTCACAAATTTAGGCACATCACTTCCCCTCTCCAGAGCTCAGTTTCCCTAGCTGAAAAATGACAGGCCTTAGATTAGAAGATCTCTATGGTTTTTTATCAGTAATGAGGATGTGACAGGGGAGCAAGGCTCTGTTCGTTATCTGGAAACAGACATGTCCAAGCTGTAGGCCCTATGGCCATGGCCATTTTGCTGTGTCCTCGCTGCCCCTGGGAATCACAGAAGTGGAGCTGGGAGGTTCCTTTTAATTCTGTCATGTCCCTCCCAGTGAGAGCCCCACAAGCTCAGCTTCAGGTCTTAACGGAATGATACCACAGGTCTGACCTCCCTCTCGAAAAGCCAGCTTGGTTCTAATGGGATATAGTGATGCTAGGGTAAAAAAAAATATCCAGGCTGGGAGCTGAGACGTGGGTTCAAGTCCTGACTCTGCCCCTCACTTTGCTGTGTGACCTTGAGCAAATCACTTTCCCTCTTTGGGCCTCAGTTTCCCCTTCTTAAAAAATAAGATGATTGCATTAGATTATCTTTAAGGTCCCTACCAGATATACGGACAACCTATACTCCAGGGCTCTCTTCCCAACCTCACATTATATTATGCAAAGTACTTCCAGTGTTGACATTCTGTACTTCTCTTTGATAAGGGAGAGATGGCCCTTCTACCCCATCAAAAGCCTTTTCTACTCTAAATTCACTCTCCCCAACACACCACATTACAATTCTCAACAGGAAGAGCAAGATGACAACAGACCTCAAACAAAGGGCCTATTCAATGCTCCTGTCACCAGCAAAACCAAACCATCTTTTAAAGGGACCATGCCAGCTTAGAAATAGCCCCTCAGAGCAGAAAGGCATAAGCTTTAGCCAAAGGACTTTAGTAAAAAGCCCCAGCAGCATAAATCTCATCACTAATGTTTGCCCTTACAGACAGTAGCAGTGTCTGCTCACAGTGTGTGACTACGAAGCAAGGCTCTATCCATTACCTGCAGACAGATCTGACCAAGCAATAGGCCAGGGCCATTTTGCTACATGCTCATTGCCCAAGAGAATCACAGCTGGGAGTGCCCTTGAAATATAGACTGTCAGAGCTGGAAAGGGCTTTAGAAATCATATAGCCCAACTCCCTTATTTTACATGGGGAAAAACTGAGAAGAGACTGTCCCAAGGTCATGTAGTTAAGCCAGATCTCCAGACTCTAAATACAATGGGATTCTTCTCCTCTCCTCTTCTGTCTTCTCTCTTTCCATCTCCCTTTCCTTCCCCCTCTCTGTCCTCACTCCATGTATAGCCAAGGCCAGACTGTGTCCATGGTACTTAGACCAAGAGCTCTGGGCCTGCCCCAGAGTCTCACAGCTGCAAGGGGCCCCTACTACGTCATATTCCAACCTGTCCCTGAGCAGTAAACCCTACCTCTGACATCCCCAACAAGCTATCACCCAAAATCGGCTTGAAGAACTCTGGTAATAGGGAGCTCACTACTCAGCATGGATGCATGACATAGTAGTGACGGGAGACTTCAATTATGCAGACATGTGCGGGTGCTCTCGCTGCCAAAAGCAGAGGAGATGACACATTCTTGGCTTGACTTTGGAATTTCATTCTTCAAAAGATGGAGGAAATGATAAAGGAAACTACTATTCTGGATCTGGTGCTAATGAAGAATGAGAAAACTAGTTGCTGGAGTAGAAACAGTTAGACCTTGGAGATAAGTGACTGTTTCGTCCTAGACTTTTTGAAACAGAAGGATTCGTCTGACAGGCACACTAGATTTGGAGAAAGCAGGTCAAAAGATTTACAGAAAGACCAGTAGGATCCCATGATCTAAAATTCTACAGTGGAATTTATAGAACCACAGATTTACAGTTGGAAAGGTCCTTCGAGATCACCTAGCCCCAGGGGTTCTTAACTTTTTTTTTGTATCATGGACCCCTTTGGTAGACCAGTAAAACCTACAGACTCCTCCAAATAATGTTTTTAAATGCATAAAATAAAACATGTAGGATTATGTAGGAAATCAGCCATACTGAAATAGTTATCAAAATATGCTATTTTTTTTTAAACATGTTCATGGGCTCCAGATGAAGAACCCCTGACCTAGTTCAACCTCCTCAATTTCCAGGGAATGTAAGGTGACCTGACTTGTCCA
>NW_020947062.1:11912489-11961537 GCF_900497805.2 Vombatus ursinus | reverse complement strand
CCAGTTGTGGGTAACAGATGACTCGTCCGCCAGTTGTGGATAACAGATGTCTCATCCGCCAACTTAGAGAAGACAGAAAAAGAGAGCATGTAACTGAAATTGACCATGAAAACACAGCATGGTCCTTGTAAGAATCACAGTCAGGAACACTGAATCTCAGAATGTGCAGAGGTTGGTGAGGAATGTTAAGGGCAGCATTCCATGGTGGGAGAAAGGAGGAGGCTCAAAGTAGGGCCTAGATCACTGTTTGAGGTGAACAGAACCATGATGATAAGAAAGCTCAACTCTTTTTTGTTCTATGTTTAAGAGAATGAATGGCCACAAAAATGGCTAACAGGGAGCTGAATTCCCAAATAAGTGGGACAATATTGAGGGAGCCCCTAAGCTGTCCTCAAGTCACCAAGCCCACATGGAGTTCATCCCAAGAGCTTGAAAGAAGCCATGCATACCCAGCAAAGTTCAGTACAATCCTGAATGAAAAATAAATGACATTTAACGAACTGAAAAACTTTCAGGTATTTCTGATAAAAAAGACCAGAACTCAAGAGTAAATTCGACATTTAAGAAAGATTCAGGAGAATCGTAAGGTAAATATCCAAGACCAATCATAAGGGACTCAAAAAGGTCAAACTCTCCCCTTCTTATAAGTGAAAATGTTATCAGTACTCTTAAGACTGTCATCATACTTGGGAGTTTGAAAGAAACGCCTGGGCTGAGCTGAGTAAAATGGGTTGATTCTAAAAAATAAAACTGGGTAGGGAGAGGTAAAAAGGAGCAATTATCTCATACAAATGAGGCATGAAAGGAAGAATTGATATAGAAGAAGCAAGGTGGAGGGCTGGCAGTGTTAGAACCTTACTCTCAACAGAGTTGGGTTAAAGAGAGAACAAACCACATATTGTCTAGAAGGGTACAAAACTCTTCTAAATTGATAAAGAAATAAGAGGGCAGGGCAAGGGGACAGGATAAGGGAGAGACTTTTAGAAGGGTGGATAGATTAAGGAACAGGAGGGTAAGGGAAGAGGATAAGGGACGGACTGTTAAAAAGGGTATGGATTAAGGAGATAATATAATGGTTAGAAATAAATCAGACCAACCATTTTTTTTTCCAACCATTTTGGAGAGCAATCTGTAATTATACCCAAAGAGTTATTAAACTGCCTAAACGCTTTGATCCAGTAATACCACATTAGGTCTATTTTCCAAGATGATTAAGGAAAAAGGGGGAAAAAAACCTATACGTCCTAAAATACTTACAATAGCTCTCTTTGTGGTGGCAAAGAACTGGAAATTGTGGGGATGCCTATCAATTGGGGAATGGCTGAAGAAGTTGTAATATATGACTGTAATGGAATACTATCCTGCTATAAAAAACGATGAGCACAAGAGCAGCTATGTGGTGCCGTGGATAGAGTACTGGCCGTGGAGTTAGTAGGACCTGAGTTCAAATCCAACCTCAGACACTTGCTTACTAGTTGTGTGACCCTGGGCAAGTCACTTAACCCTATTGCCTAGCCAAAAAAAGGAAAAAAGAAACGATGAGCTCATTGATTTTAGAAAGCCATGGAAAGACTTGCATGAAATAATGAAGGGCAAAATGAGCAGAACCAAAAACATTATACACAGTAACAACAATTTTGTTTTAAGAACAACTTTGAGTAACTAAGTTATTTTGATTATTAAAAATACTCAAATTAACTACAAAGGACCTGTGAAGGAAAATGCTATCTGACTTCTGAAAAAGAACTGATAAATAGAAGTATGTATAGTATGGCTTTACACACACACACACACACACACACACACACACACACACACACATATTATATATATTTGTATCCAATGGTAGCCATCTCTAAAGCAAGGGAGGAGGGAGGGAAAAAAATACAAAAAGTACACAGCAGAAAATGAAAGAAAATGTAGAAGAAAGAATATAAAGCAGAGTATCTTTGAAAATAATGAGTAGTGCTTATTCTATAGTTTTTCAAAAAAAGGAAACAGTGTGAAATGTAAATTCATGGTTTTATAGTGAATCTTCTTTTTAGGTTGTGCTGTGTGTACATGGAAAGGGTTTTTTTTTTCTTTAAGTTAAAAATGAATAAAAAATAAAAAAAAAAAAGCAGCAGCAATGGAGGTGATTCCTGAGCCCCGGTCAGTGATCTCTGAAAGGTCATGGACAAGAGGAGTAGCAGAGGGCTAGAAAAGGATGAATGTCCCAATTAAAAAAAAAAAAACAACCCAAAAAACCAGAGAGTAAAATCTGGCCTTAACAGGCCCAGAGAACTTGACATCAATTCCTGGCAAAATCTAGAACACATCAATAAAGAGATGTTTGCTGAAATGCAGAAAGGAAAATGAATGGGTCATGCCAGGCTAACCTTGTTCCTGGCCCTGACAAAGGAGAGATTGGGAGAGTGTTCATAAAGTTGATCTAGACTTCAATAAAGCATTTGACAGTTTCTGATGCCATCTTTGTGGACAAGATGGAGAGACAAGGGCTAACAAATAAGAGTAAGGTTTGGTGAATTCAGGACTCTTTGAATGGCTGTACCTGGAGAAATTATTAATAACTTGATATCAACTTGGAGATATTTATATCTGAGTGTCCTTATCCTTAGTCCTGTACTGTTCAATATTTTATCAAGGATTTGGATGAAGGCAAAGATGATACATCCTTATCAAATCTGGAAATGACAAAGGCAGGAGGGACAGCTAACATGCTGTATGATGGAGTTAGCATGCAAAAAAAATCTTGATAGGTTAAAATGATATAATAATGAAATTAAGTTTTACACAGATTCATGTCAAGGTCAAAATATCAATTTCCCAAGCACAGAACTGGCCAGACAATAGTCCCTGTGAAAAAAGATCCGCTGATTTTAGTGGACCACAAGGTCATGAACTCTACAATTATCATATGGTAGCACCAAGAGAGGAATAGGGGTCCAGAACATGAAAAGTAATAGTCCCACTATATTCTCACCAGGTCACACCACACCTAGAGTTCAATTCTGGATGCTACAGTTTGGGAATGACTTGGATAAGCTAGAGTGGTTCCAGAAGAGGGAGATCAGGGAGGAAACTCAAGACCATGCTATGCAACTATTAGTTGGCTGAGCTGTCTGACTGATGGATGAGTAAGTGAAAACTCTCATAACCCACCAGCTGGCCCTAGTCCATGTTTTGCATTATATCCAGTTTTCCACCAGGACAGCAGGGTCTCTTCTCCCCTACCCCAGCAACTTTATACCTCTCTCTATATAGTAACATAAGAGAAATCAATACTACTTATTTTTTACTATTCTTAGCATTTCTCAATCAACACTACTAATCAAATCAGGACTACCACTGCTTCTGGAAAGGGCCAACAATTTACTGCCCTATGGCTCCAATTAAGGGCCCTGTGACTGCCCAGGATAAAACTCCTTTCCCTGGCCACCATTCTTCTGTATGTGCTGGGAGTTCCTAACTGAGTATAAGCTTCTTGAATACAAGTCCTAGATCACTTTTATATTTGTATCTCTGGTATACAATAGGGCCTTAATAAATGTCTGCCCCCTCTTTCCTCTTCTCTTATTGCTTCTCTGTCTCCTCTCCACATCTCCTTCCTTCTCTTATCTCCTTTCCATTTCTATCATTCCTTCTGTTTCCTCTCCCTTTCTCTCATTGCTTCTGTCTACTCTCCTCTCCTTCATTCCTTCTATTTTTTTCTCCCTCTCTAATTCCTTTTGTCTTCTCTCCATCTCTCTCCCTCTCTTTCACACCTTCTATCCTCTTCTCCATCTTTCTTCCTTTCATAATTCCCTTTCTCCTAGCTGAATGCAGGAGGATGTACTGGATTCAATTAAATAAGCATTAAGCATGACCAGCAAGTAGAGAATCACAAAGACATAAATGAAACAGTCCCTGCCTTCAAGGAGCTTCCATTCTATCGCCAAGACAACAAATTCACTGAGACAACACCTTCGCTCCAATGATTTGCTCAGCGGAGCCCATCAAACCAGGGAGGATTTCAACATCCAGCATCTTAAAAATATCAACATCTTAAAAATAGTGATAACTACTTCTATCTTGTGTCCCATCTCCCACATAGGATTATCGTGAAAATCAAATGAGATGGCACATGGAAATACACTTTACAAATGATTCAATGTTATGTTCACATACAAGAATATTGAAAAATATCATTATCAGGTCCATGAAGCCCACACCAATCAGAGACTAGGGAAAGGGAGAGATGGACGCTCCAACTGGGGTTTGGCGGGCAGCCAGGCCTGGACTGATGAATGGCAGAATGAGAGAACTTCAGTCCTAGTCCATTCTCCCAACCACCTCCCAGGACTGGGAAGCGGGTCTAAGATCTTTTTAGGAAACATACTTCCCACCCAGAGTCCCCAAAAAGCCCTGGGAGAATGACAGGGTGAGGATAACAGTTTCCTGATAGTTTGCAGAGAGGAAAACCAAGGCCTACAAAACAGAAGTGACTTGCCCAAGATCATGGAACATAAATAAGTCAGTCAGTGTCAGAGCCCCAGTTCTCCTGATTCCCAGGCTAGGGAATAGTTAATCCATTTGCCTTTCTCATTGTTTACTGAATTGACCTGTAAAAAATATTCACTCGCTGGGCAGAAACAGTGGGAACAGTGTGAAAAAAAACAGGAGATGACTAGTTCTAATCAGGCTCCCTGGGGGCAGAGAAATAGGCTCAGGCTTCTGGAACGTCTCCAGGAAGGAGGAAAGTGCTGGGCAGCCCACCCTCCTGCCAAGCAGGAGTTGGCACTTTTTTACTCATTCATCCATTGGAGTCCTGGAATCTCAGAGTTAGAAGGATCACAGATTATGAGCTGGAAGGAATCTGACAACATCATCTAGTTCTATCCTCTCAATTTATAGACAAGGAACAGAGTCCCATCCCGAAAAAGGAGAAATTACACGCAAAGGGTCACTCATGCCCTGCCCCAGATACTGAGGCAGGCATCCTGGGGTAGTGACAAAAGTCTGTACCTGAAGTCAGAGAACTTGGCTTTACTATTTACTGCCAGTATAACCTTAGATCTCCTGGAGGAGCCTGTATTTTCTCACCACCATATCTTAGTCCAGGTTGCTAGGTGGTACAACGGACAGAGTGCTGGACCTGGAGTCGGGAAAGACTTGAATTCAAATTTGACCTCAATGCTTCTTTAAGCACCCTGGGCAAGTCACTTAACCTCTGTCTGCCCCAGTTTCCCCAATAATAGCTGCATCAACTTCACAGGGTGGTTATGAAGATCAAATGAGCTAATGCTTATTTTACCTTTTATTTTTTTAAATAAGATTAAAAGCTCCTTGAGCCTCAGATCCCCAGCACTTAGAACAGTGCCTGGTCCATAGCAGATGTTTAATAAATGCCTATTGACTACCTGATTCTTCTGTATGTAGAAAGTCCTCCCTCCCCTTCTTTTGTCAGTTAAATTCTTGTACCACTTAGGAGTCAGGAGGACCTGAGTTCAAATCCAGCCTGAGATGCTTAACAGCTATGTGACCCTGAGCAAGTCACTTAACCCTCAACAGCTTACCAATGAATAAATGAATGAATGAATAAATAAATATATGAAAATAAGGAAATTCTAAATCCTTATTTAAAGCCCAACTGAAATGCCAGAGAAACCTTCTCTGATCCTCCCTGGTCTGTAATGGGCTTCCTCTTTGGACATCACTGTACTTTTTTTGTACCTTGATAACATACCCTAACATGTAATACGGTGTTATGTTTCTCTCCCCCTTAATAGACTGTAAACTCCATGAAGACAGGTATCCCTCCTTACCTAAACTCTTTCAGATAAATACATGTCTGTTGAACTGAAGTGAAGGTCTCTTCTAGCTGTATACCTATAATGTCTAGTCTAATGCCTTCATTTAACAGGTGGGGAAACTGAGGCCTAAGAATGGAGGATAGGGAAATTTTTTTTTTGACAAAAGATTTCTCTGTAGGATAAGCCCTCCTTCAAATAGCATTCAATTTACAAAATTTCCATTTATAGTCTGCCCTGCTGACATATTTTTCTGGTGTAAACTGACCACACCCTTCCCAGTTTAAGCTCACCTGATTCACAGACAACGGAGCCAGGCTTCAGTTCCAGCATCATGGTGATGATGGAGATGTCTGTGGAGTAGAGGATCTGGGTCCGGTGTGGGAGGTTCAGGGTCCAGAGCTCAGGGGTAGGGTGGAGCACATACACCCAGCC
Organism: Vombatus ursinus; assembly: GCF_900497805.2. NCBI lineage: Eukaryota > Metazoa > Chordata > Mammalia > Diprotodontia > Vombatidae > Vombatus > Vombatus ursinus. The sequence goes on along the minus strand of NW_020947062.1, from coordinate 11,955,313 downwards.
CCCCTTGCTGCAGGTCACCCGGGAGCCAAAAGGTTGGCCGATGAGATGAGCTGAGTGGCGGATTACACCATACTTGGTCTGGGTCTGAGCCCCACGCTGGACTTGCACGGGGAACATGGAGCCATGGCCCAAGAAAATAATGGCAGTATCCCCTTCTTTAATGAGCTCTTCGTACTCAACAAAACTCATGGTGGAGGCCTCCACCCAAGCCCTTCTGGAAAGAGAGAACAAAGTCATCTAAATATAAAAGTCTGTGCCTGGCAGGACCAGAATCACGAGTCCTAGTTCAGAGAAAAGACACAGTTCTTGGCTTCCAGTAGAGGGCTCTATCATAAATACCATAAGGCCTGCCAAAACCTCCATTTTCTAGCTCAACTGTCACCTCATCCAACGATAAGAATAATAATAAAAAACCTTCCATTAGTAGAACCCTTAAACTTTTAAAAAATGTCTTCTTCTCACGGACTCTGAGAGGCAGGTCATACAAGTATTTGTCCCCATTTTACTGACATGGAGACCAAGACTTTGCCCAGCTCCTAAGTGTCAAATCTCCTCTGATTCTGCAGGCCCCTCATCCCCCCACATAGATAAGGTCCTTCCCTTTCAGATCCCAAAGAACACTTGGTCTGCTTCTTTCCAATGCACTTAACATGTATCGTTCTACGTTATAATACTCCATGTTGACGTTCACTAGATTGGGAACTGCAAGAGTGACGAACTTGAGTCTTATTCCTTCGCTCCCACCCCTCTTCCCAAATCCAGTGATTCCAAGTGCAAGGCCAAGGAAACAATGTAGACAAGGCTGATAACTGGGATGAGGAGATAGAGGCTTAACAAATAGTGATCTGAGACATCATAGTGAGCTAGAGTAGTCAGGGCAGACTTCACGATGGAGGTATATCAGAGCTGGGCCGTGGGGGACAGCGTTGATTTAGAGATGTGGAAGGGGAGCAAAGGATCCAGTCGGCAATTACGGACTGAAGCTCAGGAGAGAGGTGAAGGCTGGATATGCAGATTTAAGAGACATGTTCATAGAGGTGACCCATCCCTATCTCCCTTAATTCTAGTGCCTTCCCTTTGTTCAGTATCTCCAATTTATCCTGTACATAGCTTATTCACACATACTTATTTGCATGTAGTTTCTTCCCATTAGACTCTGAGCTCCTCAAGAGACTGTCTTTTGCTTTTCTTTGTATCCCCAATGCTTAACACAAAACCTGGCACACAGCAGGAACTTAATAGCTGTTTATTGACTGACTGTATAATGCAGACATTCAATTCAAACATTTATTAAAAACTAGAACGTATAAGGCACCATGCGAGGGCCTCAAAGATAAACAGAACTAAAATATTTTCTGCCCTCAAAGATTTTAGATTCTACAGGCAGCCTGTAAGGGAATATAGCATGAATACAGACTAGTAAATACAAAGTAATTCCAGATCTAACCAGAGCTAAGGACTAGGGGGGAAAAAGGGATCATCAGGGGGCAGCTAGGTGATGCAGTGGATAGAGCACCGGCCCTGAAGTCAGGAGGACCTAAGTTCAAATCCGGCCTCAGACCAAACACTTGACACTTACTAGCTGTGTGACCCCAGGCAAGTCACTTAACCACAATTGCCTAAAAAAAACAAACAAAAAAAAAAAAAAAAGAAAAGAAAAAGGGATCATCAGGAAAGGCTTGATGGAAGCTAGGAAATTCCAGTAGTTAAAGCCATGTTCTGGGGATTCTGGACAGCCTGTGCAAAGGGAGATGGCATATTGAGGTCAGGGAACAGTTAATAGGCCAACATGGTTGGAAATAATAGTTTGTTAAGGGGAATAACATGAAATAAGTTTGGAAAGATAAACTGAAGTCATATGTGGAGGGCCTTTTAAGGCCTTGTTAGCCTGAGGTGTTTGTATTTTATCTGGGCAACAGGCAGCTATTGAAATTTTTCTATAGTATGAGAGAAATGATTATTAAATAACCAATTACTGGGGAGATCCAGGATTATTTCCTTTTTAAGGAAATCTCTGTTCTTCACCAAAAATGTACCCCACCTAGATCATCTTATCTAAGTGTTGTTGCCCCACTCAACTACAGAACCTTACAAAGAATTTAATCTAAGGTGAATTCTGGCCCGTTGTGTTCTACTCTGGCTTGGGTATGGGGTAGATCCTTTGTCTAGATTGCCCAAGGTTGGGGTGGTCTACAAGTAAATGGTATAATCAAAGTCATATTCCCCAGCCTCTCATTAGAATAGGTCTACCTCCTTCAGAAAAACCTGGAAAGACTTACATGAAGTGATGCAGAGTGAAATGAGTAGAACCAGGAGAACATTGTACACAGTAACAACTACACTGTGTGATGACTGACTTTGATAGACTTAACTTTTCTCAGCAACGAATGGATCTGAGACAACTCCAAAAGACTCATGATGGAAAATGCTATCCACATCTCAAAAAAGAACCATGGAGTTTGAATGCTGATGGAAGCATACTATTTACTCTCCTTTTCTTTTGTTGTTTGGTTTTATTTCTTCTTTCTTGTGGTTTCTCCCATTAGTTCTAATTTTTCTATACATCATGACTAATGTGAAAATGTGTTTAATATGAATGTATAAGTAGAGCCTATCTCACATTATATGCTGTCTTGGCGAGGAAGAGAAGAAGGAGGAGAAAATTTAAAACTCAAAATCTTATGGAAGTGAATGTTGAAAACTAAAAATAAATAACAAAATAAATAAATGAACTAACCAGTTTAAAAAAAATAGGTCTACCTCTCATTATAATATTCATTCTTTCATTACTTGTTAACCAATCAGATTTGATTGCTACCCTCAGGAACACCCACTCTTCCAAAGGCATATAAGCATTAAGTGGGTTCTGTGAGGGGTCTTTGGCATTCAGGAGTGCCACTGACCCCTTTTATTAATTATCTGCTAGCATGATTAATAAAATTATTAATTACCCAGAAACTATATCTCTTGAACTTTTTTTTAAACATCACAAGTAATAATAGTATCTTACAGATACACAGCATTTTAAAGTTTATAAATCACTTGACAATATATTATCTCATCTGAGCTGAAACAAATGGGGGGGGAGTTGATGGCTGTGTAATACCTACGTATTAGGAAAATTAATATGTCAGTTGTGTGTAGGATGGAATGGAGAGGGAATAACCTGGACGCAAGGTGACCAAGTAAGAAGCCATTACAATAGCTCAGGCTAGAGGTGATAAGGACCTGAAGCAGAGGAGTGGTTATGTGAGTGGAGAGGAAGGGACCAGTGTAAGAAATGTGGAAATAGAATTCATATGCACACAAGGTAGGGGAGGGTGGGCTGAGGTGCAGGAAAGATTAAAGGATGACTCCAAAGTTGCAAATATGGGTGGCTGGAAGAACGGAGGTGCCTGGGCAGAAAATTCATCAGTTTGGAGATGGGATGGGTTTGGGGGGGAAAATAGGAATCTTGCTTTGGACAAGATGAGTTTAAGATGTGGCTGGGACATCCAGGTAGCATTACTCAGTTGACTTCTGGGAATTGAGGACTAAAGGTCAGGACAAAGATTAGAGATGAATATATAGATTTAAGAGACAACTTCATTCTCAAGGGATGGGGGAGGGGTGGGAGGGAGAGAATTTTAAAAAATTTTAAAATGAATGTTAAAATTTTTTTACATGTAATTGGAAAATATTTAATGAAATAATTTTTAATGTATATTTTTAAAAGAGGCTTCATAGAGATAACTGAACTCTTGAGAGCTAATAAGAACCCCTAGAGAGAGAAGAAAAAAAGGGCTCAGAACCACATGGAGGGATATCCATGTAATCCAAATGTGGATAGAACACTGAACCTGGAGTCTGGAGACTTGAGTTCAAATCCAGCCTGAGTCATTCACTAGCGGTGAGACCTTGGGTAAGTCACTTAAACTGTCTGCCTGCCTCAGTTTTCTCTATTGTATAATGGGAATAATAATAGCATCTGCCTCTCAGGGTTGTTGTGAGGATCAAATGAGATAATATTTGTACAGTACTCACACATTACCTGACACTATTAAGAACATTAAGCACATTACTACTAAGCACATAGCAGGTGCTTAATAAATGCTTGTTGCCTTCCTTCTTTCCTTAATAGATGGTAGATGGATAATTATCCAGAGAAAGAATATTTATGGAATGGACAGGTAGGAAGACAACCAAAAGAGAACATTGTCAGAAACCAAGAGGAATGTAAGTATACAGAAGGTGCTACAGACAGGCCAAGTTAAAAGAGTACTTAGAAAAGGATGAGATTTGTTTATTGTGTTCAATTGTTCATGTCCCTATAGGGCTAACATTCTAGGTAGGGAGACAAGAACTCTTTCGGATCAAAGGAAAAGGGAAGAGGGCACCAAATGTCTCATCCTGCATACCCTCACACTTATAAGATAGTCAACTTTTCATTGGACCCATGGGTACTTTTAAAAGGCAGAATATGGAAATAAATCTGTCATGACATGGGTTCTGATAAATACTGATGGGAAAACTGAATGAAACCTGGAAAATGAACAGGAACAGGGCCAAGTGAACCAGGAAGGAACCTAGAATGTGGACAGACAAGGAAACGGCCTAGAGAATGAGGGATGGCAGGGACTGAGATATACAGGCAGAAGAGGCTGGGGTCTCTATACACTGGAGATCAAAGGGATTGGCACATAGGGGGCACAGTGGGAAACGGGGCATTATGGGCAGAAGTAATAAACGTATGTAAATGTGTATCTTTGTATACATTATGTTACACACATATATATTTAAAGGCCCTTTATACACCTACATATTAGCATTATGGGCAGGGGTAACAGACACTATAGATATATTTTATATATGCATTGAACTCCTACTATGTGCCAAATACTAGAGATTCAAACATAAAGAGGACACAAGAGCTTACAGCCCCAACAGCTGGTGGGGAAATCAGAAAGGCCTCATTTAGGAGCTGAGCTTGAAAGGAAATGAGGGATTCCAAGGGGCAGAACAGAGGGAGGTGGTGGTGGTATGGTGTGGTGTGGTATGGTGTGTGTGTGTGTGTGTGTAGATAGCTAGCTAGCTAGACTGATAAAGGCCCTTTATACACCAATATATTTTTAGCATTTTGAGCAGGGGTAGCTTTACACACACATACACTCTATACATAGAGTGTACGTGTATTTCTATTTAAAGGCCCTTTATACAACAACATATTTTTATCAGCACTTTCAGTGGTAGTAAAGAAGTGGAAACAAAGTCGATGCCCGTTTGGGGGATACATGAATTGACCAACTTGGTTGGTATGCGGGGGACAGGAGGGGATGGAAGGATTGGGGCCTGTGGGCAACGGGCATGGGAGAGCTTTTGTGACTTTCCGAGCCTCACTTTCTCTCATCTGTCAAATGAAGGCCTCTGGTCTGGACAGTACTGAAAGTTCCCCTGGCGCACAGGCGGGCTCGGAGGAGTGCAGTCGGACGACACGCGGAGTTAGGGTGGTGGGGGTGGGGCGGGGGGTCCCTGGGTCCTGCTCCTGCAGCACAGCCCCGCCCGCCTCGGAGCCTCACCTGGGGCTGCTCGGGGCTCCTGCCCTGCCCGGTCCCGCGGGGTTCGGCGCGGGCGGGTTCCGCACGTGGTCCCGGGCAGCAGCGACGGCAGCGGCGGCGGCGGCTCCGGGAAAGCTCGGCTTCCTGGCCCGGCGCTCAGTACTGACGCCGCAGAGCCCGCGGCCCGGGCTCCTCCCCCGGCCCCGCCTCCAGCCCCGCCGCGGCCAGGGCTCCCGGCTCGGCTCCCGGGCTGCGGCCAAGGCGACGCGTCGGGCGGATAAAGGCCTGCTCCGTTCTGGCGTGGGAGCGCTCCCAGGGCGGTGCAGCTAGCGTGGGGGTGATGAGTGTCTGAACGCCGTCCTGCCTGCTCTGGGAACGGGGTGGGAGTAACTCAAAGGGCTGAAAGTGGGAAGCCAACGTAGTGCAATCCCCTTATTTTACAGGTGGGGAAACTGAGGCACCGAGCGGTCGGATGACTTGCCCGAGTTCGTGTAGGATGTAAGAGACAAACTCAAGTGCCCTTCAACTCTAGACCTGGAGCTCTTTCCACTTCCAGCAGGGTGCTTTGCCCCTCAATAATTTGTCAATCATTGTCAGTGCCTCTCAAATGTGCACTGGCTGGGAACTGAACTGAAAACTCCCCTGCTGCAGCCAGGAATTCTGCCAGTGACTTTCATGCCTCTTTCTAACTGGTGTTTGCCCTCACCTCTTCATCTTATCATCCCTTCCCTTCTTTGGCTCCCTCGGAAGCCACAGACCATAGCTGCAGATGAGGCCGTAAAATAGTAAGCTATCCCCTCCAGAGCCACCCACCCACTCCGGACCCTATGATATCATTCCCCACCCCCACCCCTAACCTGTTCCTCCTGCTGACTTCCCTTTTTCTGGTTTCCTTGCAGCTATACCCTGAAGTCTCCCATTTCAAGACCTTCCATCTCTCTCCCTTCTCATTGGAGTAGGTTACTGTAGCAAGTCTGGTGGATTCCCTCTTCACAGCAACTCATATCAGTTCCTGTCTGTCTATTCCAGTACCCACCACAGTAATGACCTCTCACCTGGATTGCAATCCCTGCCTTACAGTAGGTTTCCCCACCTCCACTATTGAAGTAATTTGAGGGCTTCGTTGAGGGGAAAATGAGTGAGGCGCCCCATCAGTAGGGTGAACAGAGGAAGAACGAGGAGCATGTTGTGATCTGGAGAGGGGACTTTCATTTTTATTTTTTTTTTATCATCAGCAGTGAGCACAGTGCCTGAACAAAAATGTCTGTTGATTGACTAACTAGCAGAGAAGGGCAGGGAACAATTCTCCCAATTTTAACCTCTCCATTCACTTACCACCTCTTTGTTGAACCTGTAAAACCACTGTAACCTGAACCTGAACCACTGTAAAATAGCCTAAGGGTTCTTCTGCCACTTGTCTCTTCCCTCTCAAATCTTCCCTACAAGTTGCCAGGGACTGACCATGTCACTTCTCTGCTCACAAACCTTCAGTGGTTCCCTACTGCTTCTAGAATGAAATATGAACTCATCAACCAGGTATTTAAAGCCCTCCATAAACTAGATCCAACCCATCTTTCCATTCTTATTTCACATTATTCTTCTGTGTAAGGTTGTACCCTCCCTGAAAAAACCCCTTCCCAACAAATTCCCTCTTCCACCATCACCCCATCTGGAGGGGCAGGGAATTGGAGATGCAAAACTTGTCTCCATGACTTATACAGGCCCTGTATACAGTCACCTCCTTCCTCAATTCTGCCCCTTAGAATCCCTCTTTTCCTTTCAAGCCCAGCTCCTAAATGAGGCCTCTCTGATCTCTATTAGTAGCTGAGGCTACAAGCTTCTTGAGGGCATACTCTATCCTCTAATCCCTAGAATTTGGCACATAGTAGGGGTTCAATGAGTGCTTATTGATTAATTGATTATATCCCCAGTAGTTAACACAATGCCCTGCACATTAGTGTATTCATTTATATAGGAAACTTTCCTCGTTGAAACTCCCTGGACCCATGCAAAACTTCCTGGAGGCACTGAGAGGTTAAGGGACTTGCTCTGAGTCACATAGCACGTGTCTGAGGCTACTGGAGCTTCTTGACTGCAGGCCTGGCCCTCTATCTTCTATGGCCTGCAGGCATTCATCCCTCACAGAATAGTCACTTAACAAATGAATTGAATTGAATTGGGAAGGGTGTGGAAGGATATGCATACATTGGACATTGGGAGGAAAAATATGAAGGGTTGGGGGGGGGGGAAGAAGGGGGAATAGAAAAGAGAAGTAGAAAGACCAGCCCTGACTCACTGACCAGTTCTGCTTTTCTGGGGCTAAAGGAAGGTGTTTGTCAGCATATGTGAGCCTAATTGTCTATGACTGGGCTCCCCCATTGTCTTGAGTTGTTCCAGAGCTGTCCCATGTGAATGAATCCTGTCTCACACAGACTGAGCTCTCTAGGGGCAGACAGGGTTTACTCCTCTGGGCCATGAAAAAAACACAGGCAGAAGTGACTTGACCAAGGTTGGACCTTTGGCCTCTATCCCCTTCCCCCTATTACTTCAAGGACTTAGAATCATTCAATTAAATCTAGGAAACATTTACTAAATGTATGTATAGAGAGCAGTATTTGGAGCTGGGGATATAAAGAGGAAAAATAGTATGGTCTATTGTCCTTATAAAGCTTATTTACATCTAATAGGGAGGTGGTACCTACACAAATAACTATAATTATAATTAGACAAGAAGGACAAAAGGGCCTGGACAAGGTGAGCTCAGAAGAAAGAAACTACAATTTTAGGGGCTAGAGGGACTTGTTCGAGGGTGGAGCACTGTAGCTTGTAGTTGTGCATACTTGGTTTTCCAAGCAGACCAATGACATCACGGCCCTGAGGTCCAGACTTGCTCATGTGAATTAGATTTGACTGAGGCAGAGCTATGCCAAGTGTCTGCCTAGCTCTCTCCTCCAGTCATTGGAGTCTAGTGGTGAGACAAGGGGATGCATTGGGTGACCTTGGCTTTTCTAAATAAAGGTCTTTCCCAGATCTTAATTTGTCTGAGGCAACCCCCATTCAATGATTAAGGGCTAGTTAAGAATCGAATAAAAGGTGGCCCAATTTACCACCTCAAAGATATCAATCTGGGAGGGGAAAGACCCTCTGAGTGCTATTTACAATCATTCTAAGCCAACAAAACCTAAACAAAGAGCCTAAGAGGGTGGGGCTGGGCCTATTGTTGACCATTCGGTAAAAATTGAATGATTTGGGTTTAAAGTCAAATAGTTCTTGAGGGCATATTCCATCTATCGAATCACTAGTATTTGGCACATTGTAGGGGTTCAATGAGTGCTTGTTGTTTGATTGATTGATTATATCCCCAATTTAAATACAATGAACTTTTTAAAGCCATTTAAGTCATTGCTGTGAAGAGCTAAGTCTATCAAAGTTAGTCAACTCACTAAGTGGCTGTTACTGTGTACAATGTTCTCTTGGTTCAGCTCATATTAGTCTTTCCAGGTTTTTCTAAAGTCCACCTGTTCATCATTTCTTATAACACAATAGCATTCCATTACATTCATATAACACAACTTGTTCAGCCATTCCCCAGTTGATGGGCATCCCCTCAATCTCCAATTCTTTGTCATCACAGAAAGAGCTGCTATAAATATTTTTGTACATGTGGGTCTTTTTCCCATTTTTATGATCTCTTTGAGATATAGCCATAGAAATGCTATTGCTGGGTCAAAGGATATGCACATTTTTATAGCCTTTTGAGCATAGTTCCAAATTGCTCTCCAAAATGGTTGGATCATTTCACAACTCCACCAACAATGCATTAGTGTTCCGATTTTCCCACATCTTCTCCAACATTTATCATTTTCCTCTTTTGTCATGTTAGCCAATCTGATAGGTGTGAAGTGGTACCTCAGAGTTGTTTTGATTTGCATTTCTCTAATCAACAGTAATTTAGAGCATTTTTTCATATGACTATAGATAGTCTGATTTCTTCCTCTAAAAACTGCCTGTTCATATCCTTTGACAATTCATCAATTGGGGAATGACTTGTATTCTTATAAATTTGATTTAGTTCTCTACATATTTTAGAAATGAGGCCCCTATCAGAGACACTGGTTATAAAAATTCTTTCCCAGTTTTCTACTTCCCTCCTAATCTTGGTTGCATTGGCTTTTGTTTGTGCAAAAACTGTTCAGTTTAATGTAATCAAAGTTATCCATTTTCCATTTCATTATGTGCTCTATCTCTTGTTTGGTCATAAATTCTCCTGTTCTCCATAAATCTGACAGGTAAACTATTCCTTGCCCTCCCAGTTTGCTTGTAGTATCAGCCTTTATATCTAAATCGTGTACCCATTTTGACTTTATTTTGGTATATGGTGTAAGATTTTGGTCTATGCCTAGTTTCTGTCATACTCTTTTCCAGTTTTCCCAGCAGTTTTTGTCAAATAGTGAGTTCTTATCCCAGAAACTGGGGTCTTTGAGTTTATCAAACAGTAGATTACCATAGTCATTGACTACTGTGTCTTGCCTACCTAACCTATTCCACTGATCCACCACTCTATTTCTTAGACAGTACCAAGTAGTTTTGATGATTGTTGAACTTAGCTTCTTTTTAAAGCATGATGCAATTTTCAAAATACAGTATAACATGTTCACTTCTTCCTACTCAATTCTGGGCAGGGCTCACTATCAGTGAGCTGTCTGTCTGTCCAAGATCTATGTGTTTATGGATCAGTACAAGGGGTTGTCCATCCAGCTACCTAGACAACAGACTTTTTTTTTCACTTATTTTTTCCCGTTAAGTTGTTAGGCTGAATTCTTTTGAATGAACCTGGAATGTAGTTTAGAGGTTTAGCATTGTTCTGGGGGGGGGGGGGTTATAGTAATCAGTACATTATAATCTAAAAAGAGGAACATCAGAAAGAAGTCAATATTTACCATGAAGGCCTAGGTCATTATCAGCATTTAACATTAAAGAGAAGATTGTTGTGAGATCATAGAACTAGAGCAGGGCCATGTCTGTCTCTTCATTTCAGCCTGAATGACTTGCTCAAGATCACAGAAATAGTCAGCTTTGTAGGCAGAATTTGAAAATACATCCTCTGAGTTGAAAGCCATGGTCATTTTTAAGACTTGGGAACCAAGTTCAATTGAGATTTTCATCTTGGGTACACCTACATTTATTGTCTTCCAACACCTTGCTCCTAGGGATTATTCTACCAACAAGACCCAACATTCTACCTCTCAGTTTCCAGTATTTTCTTTGGCTATCCCACATGGATGCAATGTTCTTCCTCCTTGGCTCAGACAACTGACCATATTGGCTTACTCTAAGTCTTGCCTAAAATACTAATTTTTACATGAAGCCTTCCCCAACTTCCCTTCATTCCAGTGGCCTCCCTCTGCTAATTAAGTACTCTTTATGCTGAATATGGCTTGTTTGGGTATATTTGTTTGTATGTCATCTGCCATTAAATCATAAGCACTTTGAAAGCAGGGATTGGCTTTTGCCTCTTTTTATCACCAGCACTAAGCAGAGTATCTGGCACATAATAGGTAATAAATAAATTTTTATTTACTGATTGATACTTTTGGAATATTGGAAGTTCACTTAGAGAATCTGAGGCTGACCAAAGTAATCTATGAAACGAGAATAATAGAAACAACTTTCTTACATGGTTACTTGGAAGACTAAATGAGATGATGTACATAAAGCCATTTGCAAAACGTAAGTACTGCATATAAGCTATAATTATTACTATTAACAGATTAGTTAACATCTACAGGAAACAAGGTCCTGGTCAAGGACAAAAGGTATAGTGTGTGCTTATTTGGGGAGTGGGGAGGAGTGTCAGGGAGCCCCAGCAGGGAAGACAGAGGAAAGAGCACGCAGAGGGGGCCATAGGAGGCAGCAGAAAAAGCCTTTCCAACTTTGGCAAGAGTCAGGTGGGGACTTCACAGTAATTTAAGAGTGGTTGGGGGGCAGCTAGGTAGTGCAGTGGATAAAGCACTGGCCCTGAAGTCAGGAGGACCTGAGTTCAAATCCAGCCTCAGACCAAACACTTGACACTTATTAGCCGTGTGACCCTGGGCAAGTCACTTAACCCCAATTGCCTAAAAAATTACAAAAAAAAAAGGTCCAGAAAAAAAAAAAGAGTGGTTGGAACTTCTAGAAGTTCTCTTGTTCACTCCTCTGGCCCAGATGAATGTTGGCTTCAGTGATTTAAAGCTAACTGAAGCTTTTTCCCTCATAGAGGCCAAACTGCATCCTTTGTCCTGCCATTTCATTGTCTCATAGTTCTTCTTCCTGATTACAGCTAACCACATTCCAAACTGTTAATAATATTAACTGTAATGATTCTGATGCGCAATGAAAACAACGAGGCCTTGAAGGAAATGAGGATTGGGGCAGTGGAATCCATTCTAAGTACAGACAAAGTCAGAGATGGGAGAGGACAGGATGAAATCATGGAGAGATACAGGATTATAGATTTCAACTGAGTGGATCATAGATATAATCCAGAAATACAATCTAATCTGTAAAATGAGAGTTGAATTAAGGTGCCCCTAAAATCTCTTCTTGCCCAGAGTCAATAGTTCTGTTAATGATAGTCATGCCTTAGCTGTCTACTTCCTTTGCCCCTACAATCATCTTCTTCCATTGAAGAGTTCTTCCCAGAATCCCATTTTGAAGAAGGGCAGAGACAAGCCATCCTACATTCTCTAGATGTTATCACCATCCTCCCCCCCCATTCCCTTCAGCCCCCTTTTGTGTTATCTTTCTCCATTAGAATATATGCTCCTTGAGGGCAGAGACTGTCTTTTTCCTTATACTTGTATCTCCAGCACTTAGAGCACCTAGTAAGAGCTTAATAAACACTTGTAGTTTTCCATTGGCAACATCAAAAGATTAGGAAGAAAGCCCCCATCATGTTGGATGCTGCCTTGTGGAGGAATGATGAGAGAACATGGACAACAGTTACACAGAATGAAGAGGGCAAGGATGGGTTGTCATCTGCACTGTTGGAGTCATTGTCTACATAGATGAGATAACAGATTTTAAGTAATGAAAAAGTAAAATCTGAATGTAAGCTCCTTGAGGGTAAGGACTATTTCATTTTTGTGCCATATGTATAGTGTGCATTTAATAAATGCTTGTTGTTAATAAATGTTGACTGATTGACTGCCACATTCCCTTTACAGAACTGGGGCCTGAGTATGTCTTCACACAGAAGGCAGGCCAGTTGCCCACTGGAGAGACTGGTTAGATTTTGCGACTAATGTCTGATACCCAATACCAGGCTCTGACTCAGAGCCACTGCCCATAACTTATAAAAAATAAAGTCCTTTGAGGTTCTTGGACTAAAAGAGGAGGCTGCTGGGATGGGGTTCAGTCCTAGTTCTCAGGCCCTGGCCCCACCTCACAGTTGATGTGTCATAGAACACATCTTCTGAAGATCCCAAAAAGCTATAAAACCATCCTTACCTGCTTATAGACGCCAAGTCCTAAATACCTCCTTTTATAGGGAAGAGAAAGGGGTCTGGAATCAGGAAGCAAAGAAGAGTCACCTATAGATTTGGTGGTCTCAGGATGTGCTTGCCTTTCTGTATCTTTCTGTCTCCATACGGGACAATCTCTATATATGGTCATCTCTATATGTGGCATTTCCTAAAAGAAATGATATGGGGGCAGCTAGGTGGCGCAGTGGATAGAGCACCAGCCCTGAAGTCAGGAGGACCTGAGTTCAAATCCAGCCTCAGACCAAACATTTGACACTAGTTGTGTGACCCTAGACAAGTCACAACCTCAATTGCCTAAAACAAAAAAAAAAGAAATGGTGTGTACAGGTAGGATGCTGAGACTTGGAGTCACAAAATTGGACTTCAAATCCTTTCTCAGACACTTATGAATGGTGTGATCACAGGCAATTGATTTAATCTCTTGAGATCTTAGTTCTCTCATCTATAAAATGGGCACCATAATCTCCACCCTATTTACCTCACATGATTATCAGGTAGAAAGTGCTTTGCAGATATTAAAGCTTTACATAAATGAAAGCTGCTATGTGGCACACAGTTTATATGGAGGCCTTTATCTGTGGTAGTCTATTGTGGCAATCTCTATAGGGGTAGTCTGTAGAACTTGAATTGAGACTATGTATGGTCCATTCCACTCTCTGGGTGACCTTTCTGGGCCTTTTGTTGTTGTCATGTCCAACTCTCTGTGACCCCATTTGGGATTTTTCTTGGCATGGATACTGGAGTGGTTTGCCATTTCCTTCTCCAGCTTATTTCACAGATGAGGAAACTGAGGCAAACAGGGTAAAGTGACTTGTCCAGGGTCACACAGCTAGTAACTGAGGCCAGATTTGAACTCCAGACCTGGTACTGTATCCACTGCATCACCTAACTGCCCCTTAGTTTACTCCAAATAAGAAAGGGAATGATAAACTATGTCCTTCCATGACCCAGGCTGTCCTTCCCCGTAATGCTGATAAGAATCTGAGGAAGGAGAGCATGTCTAGGGAATAAAAATCATGACTCATCCATTGACTGCTATAAGGTTTGCAAGTACTTTCATTATAACCCTATGAGACAAGAAGTATAAGTTTATTGTCCTCATTTTACAGATGAGGAAACTGAGACTCTGAAATGGTAAGTGACTAAGATTACCTTAGTAATCAGTGTCCAGGGCTGGATTCAAACCCAGGTCTCCTTGACTCCAAGATTCCAAAACTCTTTCCACCATGCTACACCAGGAAGGTCTTTTGCAAAGTCTAAGGAAATAAAACCAGACTTCAAGGTACTTTGTACCTCTTTAATGTACTAATTGTGTATTATTTTATATTTTAGTTAGTGATCTGTTTTATCTCCCTACTAGATTATGAGTTATATGAAGGAGTGAGCTACGTCTCATCTATTATTTCCTCTAGTACCTAGGGTTACACATTATTTATATAAGTAATAATAATTATGAGGATACTACCTAGGATTTACACATGGCATCAAGATTTGTGAAGTGCTTTAACAATATTATCTCATTTGATCTTCACAACAACCCAGAGAGATAGGTGCTATTATTATCCCTATTTTATGGATGAAGAAACTGAGGCAGACAGGTGAAGTGACTTGCCTAGAGTCACACAACTAGTGTCTGAAGCTGAATTTGAACACAGGTCTTCTTGACTTCAGGTCCAGCGCTACTCACTGTACTTCCTAGTCTATGCTGTGATAGTTCTGGGCCGGCTGTGGGGACCTGGGTATAAAAGCTCTCCCAGGCTGAATAAAGTTGGCTGCTGGACTGAAGGCCCAGGTTGGAAGGAGATATTCCCCTACCCACTCCCCGCCTGAAAGCAGTGGAGGAGAAGGGAATACTCAGGGTGGGGCTGGGCCAGGCAGGGCTGGGCTGGGCTGTTCTGTTCTTTTGGAGAGTGTTTCCTCAGAACAATTCCTAGGTAAACATCAGATAAAACCCAGGGATCTCAGCCAAGGTCCAAACTCATTCAAAGGAAGAAGGGTTTTGAAGGGTGGAGGGAGGGTAATATTTCTCCAATGGAGCTTGGGACTCAGGAACTCTCTCTAGCTAACTACCCTCTCCACTTACAGATACATGTTTTGGAGCTTTGGTGAATTGGCTTTTTAGGAAAGAAATCTATCTATCTGTCTGTTTGTTTGTTTATTTATAGTTTTCAACATTCACTTTTATAAGATTTTGAGTTCTAAATTTTCCCCCTCCCTCCCCTCCCCCCTCTACAGGATGGCATACAGTCTGATACATGCTATACATGTACAATCATATTAAACGTATTTCCACATTAGTCATGTTGTGAAAGAAGAATTGGAACAAAAGGGGAAAACCATGAGAAAGAAAAAAACAAGAAACAACAACAACAACAAAGAGAAAATAATATGCTTCCATCTGAATTCAGACTCTAGTTCTTTCTCTGGATGTGGTCAGCATTTTCCATCATGAGTCCCTTGGAATTGTTTTAGATCATTGCATTGTTGTGAGGAGCAAAGTCTATCAAAGTCAGTCATCGAACAACGTTGCTGTTACCGTGTACAACGTTCTCCTGGTTCTGCTCATTTCACTCAGCATCAGTCCATACAAGTCTTTCCAGGTTTTTCTGAAGTCTGCTTGCTCATCATTTCTCATAGCACAACCTTCCATCACATTCATATACCACAACTTGTTCAGCCATTCCCCAGTTGATGGGCATCCCCTCAATTTCCAATTCTTTGCCACCCCAGAAAGAGCTGCTATAAATATTTCTGTACACATGGGTCCTTTTCCCATTTTTATGATCTCTTTGGGATACAGCCCTAGTAGTGGTATTGCTGGTTCGAAGGGTACACACAGTTTTGTAGACCTTTGGGCAACAACCCCATCCTTGCCAGCACATCTGTCTGGAGGTGGGGAGTTCCTCATCTCCAGGAAGGAGTCGTGAGTGTAGCTCAACAGCTAGGATCTGTGCGTTCCCGTCCACATGTGACCTGGAGCAACTTCCTTCCTTTTTCTGGCCTTCGGTTTTCTCCCCTGTGAGATGAACCGGGCAAGATAAGTTAGAATCCTGGGGTCTCAGATCTACAGTCGGTGGGGACCTCAGAGGTCATCCAGTTCAACCTCCTTATTTACAGATGAGGAAGCTGGGGCCCAAGGTGCTTAAGTGACTTGGCCTCAGTCACATAGATAGTAAGTGGGATTTGAACCCAGATCCCCTGACTCAAAACACCATCCTCTTTTCACTGCCCAGAAACCGCCCTTTTCCTACCTTCCTATTCTTCTTATACTTCACTGCCTCCCATGCACTGTTAATTACCGTTCTTCACGCGGGACACTCTGTCCCCTTTCCTTTGAACTGATTGTCCCTCAGGCCTAGAACACCTTCCTTCCTCACCTCCACCTTTTAGTTTTCTTGTGTTCAAGTCTCAAGTCAAAATTTACCTTCTGGAGTAAGCCTTTCCTGGATTCCCCAGCTGCTAGTGCCATCCCCTCTGAGATTACCTTCAGTCTACTTAGCACATATCTTGTACAGATCTAATTATTTAGATGTTGTTTCCCTATAATGTGTTTACCTTTCTTTGTCCCCAGCTCTCTGCAGCGTCTGCCACAGAGAAAGTCTAAATAAGTGCTTATTGTCTGAGGGTGCATGCAATGCCACTTAGAACGGGAATCAATGAAAAGCACTTATTAAGTGCTTACTGTGTTCCAAACACTGTGCTAAATGCTTTAGATAGTAACACAAAAGGATCCTTACATTCTAATGGGGGCATCTATACATGTAGGAAGTAGTGTCCAAGGAGGGATATTTTGGTTTGGAATGTTACATGGATGCTGAGTAAAGCCATAGGGAGTATGTTTTTCAAAAATATTTTTATTTATTTCATTAAATATTTAACAATTACATATAAAATTGTTTAGATTCATTTAAAAACATTTGAATTCCAAATTCTCTTTTTCTTGCCCCTCCCCCATCCATTGAGAAGGTAAGCAATTTGATATCAATTATATATGTGAAGTTACAAAAAATACGTTTCCATGTTAGCCATGTTGGAAAAGAAAATACACACAGACACACCAAGAAAAATAAAGAAAGTTTTAAAAGTATGCTTCAGTCTACACTCAGAATTCAACAGTTTTCTCTCTGGAGGCAGATAGCAATTTTTTTTAATCACAAGTCCTTTGGACAATTGTCTTGAATCATTGACTTGATCAGAATAGCTGATCATCCACAGGGAGTACATTAGCACACAATTTCCAGTGGCAGTGGCAGTATGGACTGGATTATAGTTGGGAACTAAAGGTGGGCAGGCAGATGGCTAGAGAATGGGTGTAGAGCGGCCCCTCCCAAATCAAGACATTGAGGAGATGAGCTAGGAGTGTTTTGCAGCTGTGAGCCTTAAGTCCCTTAGGGCAGGATGTCTGGTTCCATGACAAATGAAAGATGGCTGGGGTGTGGAAGGGAACCAAGGGATGCCTAAATTCCATCCCCTCATTTTATAGAGAGGGAAATTAAGCCGGGGGAGGGGGGGGTGATTCACACAGCAATTGTAGAACTGGGAGCAGAAACCAGGTGTCCTGACTTCCAGTCAGCACTCCTGGTCATTTCCTCATGCTGATCACAGAAACCCCTTGAATCTCTTACATTGTCCAAGGTTACATAGAGAAGTAGCAATAGAACCTCCTGTCTCCCCGTCCGGCGCTATTCCCCACCTAACATGCCATTTTGCCTTATAGACTTAATACCTAAGAAAATCAGCCCTTAGCTTCTTCCAAGGTGCTCAAGTCTTTGGAGAACCAATCACTTTCTCTCCAGCCCACCCAGATCCAGATAATAACTACTTGAGGTCCCTTGTAGTTAGGAAGTAAACATTTATTAAGTGCCTATCCTGTACCAGGTATTGCTAAGCAATGGGGATACAACAAAAGGCAAAAACCCTCTCTGCTCTTGAGGAGCTCATATTCTAATACAACATGCAAACAACTATGTACAAACATGCAATAGATAAGATGAACTGGAAACAATCAATAGAGGGAAGGAACTAAAGGGACTTGGGAAAGGCTTTCTAGAAAGTGGGGTTTTAGCTGGAACTTGAAGGAAGCCAGAGAAACCAAGAGCAGATGGTGATGAGGATGAGAGTGTACTAGGCAGGGGAGAAGCCAGTGAAGATGCCCCCAGTTGGGAGATGGAGTGTCTTGACTGAGCTACAGCCAGGAAATCTGCATCCAGGAAGTCAGAACCTGGAAGGGACAATCCTAGGGTCAAAGTGTACTTCATGTGTGCCTGGGGCCCAGATGGAGGGGAGAAGAAGGCAAAGAGAAAAGAAGGGGATATTTAAAAAAAAAAAAAAGAAAAAAAAGTCAGGGAGCTTTAAGCAAGTTCCAAAGCTCAAAGAGACCTTGGAGATGGCCTTGTACAAATTCCCACTTCATAGATGAGGTGCCTGAGAGCCAAATAAGGTTAAATGACTTATCCAAGGTCACAGAAGGGATTCTAACCAGGCCCCTCTGACTCCTAATTCTACTCTGTTTTTTTCCCCTAATTCTACTCTTTCCACTACACCACAGATCTCCCCTCATTGAATAATAGAACATCAGAACTGGAAGTGGCCTTAAAGATTATCCAATCCCATAATCTCATTTTGTAGACACAGATCCAAAGGGCAGAAGGAGGCTTGCCTGGGGTCTTTTTGCTTGCTATTGTTGAATTAGGACTCAAACCCAGATCTCCTGAGTCCTGACAGCCTGGGCTTCCTCTTCATTTATTTATTATTTATTCATTTATATGCAAAGATGGGGTTGGACTTGATAGTTTCTAAGATTTCTTCCAGTTTAGTAAATTTTCTATTGTTTTAATTCTGGCCCTCATGCTTGACTTGCTTTATGACCTTGGAAAAGTCCCTTCACTTTTCTGAGACTCACTTTCCCCATTTATAAAATGAGGGAGTTGGAAGCAATGAACCTCTAAGCCATGCTCTCCCCCTTTCCCCCTTCTGCATTGACATCTTATGATTTTACCAAAAGGTTGTTGGAGAGAGGGATTCAAGCTCAGAGCCTGGGTCACCTGATCCCAGTGACATCCATCTACCCTTGGGTTTGCAGAGTACCGAGAGTCCTGCGTCATCCCCAGCTGCCAAGGTTGGAAAGGGTCCACCCAGCTCTGCGCTACAGATCAGAGACAAAGCTTTGGAGGCTGGCATTTGGTGAGAGGGTGCAGTGTAGTAAAGAGAGAGGACAGTGGACCTGGATTTGAATCCTGGCTCTGCCACCTTGTCATCTGCCATTTTCCCTCCATGGGCCTGTCTTTCTATCTTTAAAATCAGAGTGTTTGACTGCTTTAAGGTGCGCAAAGCGCTCTCCGTATGTCATCTGGTTATTTGTGGTATGGCTGATCTTTAAAGCCTCTTCCAGCTTCAAAAGCCTAGGAAATGTCCTCCCATCCCTTCTCGTGTTCTCATCCTTTCCCCGACTTCCTCCCCTCCCCCTCGACCCCACGAAGAGAAGAAGGAGAAGGCGGGGCTCGGGCCCCAGTTTGGGGAAGGGGCTCTAGGACCCCCTGGAGGGGATGGAAGAGGGAAGGCAGCAGATCCCGGAGGGTTAACAAAATGGAAGGCGTCGAGCTGCTTAATAGACAAAGACAGGAGGGCGACTCCCTCTAGCCAGGGGCCAATAGAATGAATGGGATATAAATACCGACCAATGGGAAGCACCATCCTGGCCGCTATAAAAAGGGAGGAGGGCATCGGGTCTGGGACTCGGTGACTGAGCTTGGGCTAAGGTGGCCTGAGATTGCAGCGCAGCAGCAGCAGCAATAGCAGCAGCAGCAGCAGCAGCAGCAGCAGCAGCATCCTCTCAACCTTCTCGCCTTCTGAGACCCTCGGAGCACCCTCGGTGAGTTCGCAGCCTGGCGCCCTCCGGTGGCTCCAAAGGAGCCCCAGATGTGCAGCCCCCAGCCCCCGACGCACCTGCCTCTGGCGCTGGACTAATGTGTGCGTGTGAATGTGAATGTGTGTGAATGCGTGATTGCGTGTGTGTTTGTGTGCGTGTGTGCCTGAGCGCTACCGGCTGCTGCTGCGCGGTGTGCCAGGAGTAGGGAGCAACGGTGGCTGAGAGGATCCTAGCCCCCTTTGTCTGGCAGCCCTGGAATCTGGGGGAGAACTCTTGCAGAATGTGTCTGTGTATGTGTTTGTGTGGAGAGGGTGATGGTGGTGTCTTGACTACTGAGGTGATGCTGACGAACCCCTCCCTCCGTCCCAGAGACCAGGTGGGGACAGCTGCTGCCCCGTCCTCCCAGCCCTTGGATTAGCTTGGGATGGAGTTTTTGGGGCCGGGGGGAGATTTTTATTTTCTCTGCCCCCTCCCCGGCTCCCCTGGGATAGGGGGAGGGGGGAGCTCTTGGGTTGGGGAAATATCTAGGGAGGTGAGCGAAGCAGATGGTTGCTCCTGGGAGGTGGGGGGGGAGGGCGGGCGGGATCCCAGGGACTGATCTGCCTCTCTCTCTCCCGAGGCTCCTTCCCCCATCTTCAAGCTTCCATCCTTCCCTGTGCACACTCGCTCCCCAATCACCTACCAAGCCAAGGCTGGCCTCCTGCGGGGGCAAAGATGGGTAGGATGGGGGACCTTTCCATAAGAGGTGTCCTGAGCTCCCTTTTTGTGCTCCCGCAGCCAGGATAACATGTTGGGGTCCCCTATCCACCACCCCAGATCCGAGAGCCCTTAGAGCTGCAGAGGCTTTGACCTTGGGAGGGCTGCCCGGAGGAGGAGGAAGAGGAGGTGTAGGGAGGAGGAAAGGGGAGGAGGAGACAGCCTGGCAGTCAGCAGTGAAGTAGCTTTGTACATATTGCACGGGGCGTTGTCGCAGCCTCCTCCTCCCCTCCCCTCCCTCCCCTCCTTCCTCCTCCCCCTTCCCTGCGGCTGTGACTCTGGCTCGCAGCAGGGGTGCAGGAGCAGACAGGAGAAGCTGGGGGCTGGATAAGTGATCTCCTTGTCCTGGTACCCCTACCAGCCTCCTGCCATCATGCCATTCTCCAATAGCCACAACATGCTGAAGTCCCGCTTCCCCGCTGAGGAGGAATATCCCGACCTCTCTTCTCACAACAACCACATGGCTAAGGTGCTGACGCCAGAGCTCTATGAAAAACTCCGGGATAAAGCTACATCTAGCGGCTTTACCGTGGATGATGTCATCCAGACTGGTGTGGACAACCCAGGTATCATCCCCTTCCCCCACACCTTATCTAGGTTCTGCTTTCTTGTCCCCCTATCCCAGCTTTCTTCACCTTCCCTCACACATTAGTCAGGACTTTCAGGTTGAGGGTCTTATTCTCTCTGAAGCCCATGAGTCCCTCTCCTGGAATAGAGGTCTTCAAAGGATCACTGTCTTTTCTGTTCGGATCTAGAAAGGGTCTTTGGTCCTCTCCTGTCCTCCCATTAGGGAGGTTCGGGTGCCAGCTTTCAGTCTCTATAATAGAAAGCCTATATCTTTATCCTAGTGTGAGCGTCCTGTCTTCATTTACCAGAAGCAGGGTGGGGAGAGAACCTTAGCATCCCATAGGAAATTTTTTGCTTTGTTTCACCAACTCAATTTGGTGATTACATGGTCTCTACTGGATGTCTTGGAGAGGAGGAAAGTATGTATAGTTAATGTTTTTATTTCCTCCTTCCCTATCCATTTGTCAGTTCCCCTTTTCTCAGCTACTTCCCAAGGCACGTGTTAGGGGATGTGAGTACCTTTAGCTCCTGGCAAGATCCTTCACCCTAATTTCCAATCTGAGGAGCCTTTGTACTAGGTGCAAATTGGGAATGTTTTCAACATTCACTTTCCATAAGATTTGGGTTTTAAATTTTCTCCCTACCTCTTATCAAGACAATCTGCACTTTGATGTAGGCTCCACTTTTGCTTCATATTAAACTTTCACATTAGTCTAATTAGAATTAGAACTGATGGGGGAACCACAAGAAAAAAATAAAAACAAATCACCTTTTTGCCCATGTAGGGCACCCATTCATCATGACTGTGGGCTGTGTGGCTGGAGATGAAGAGTGCTATGATGTGTTCAAGGAGCTGTTTGATCCTATCATTGAGGACCGACATGGAGGCTACAAGCCTTCAGATGAGCATAAGACTGATCTTAACCCTGACAATCTGCAGGTAGGTATGCTCCCTCCTTCCTCCCCCAGTCTCTGGCTGCCTGCCCTTATATGGCCTGAGCTTAAGCCTCGACTCAGTGCTAAGGCGATTAGCCTATCCCAGACACTGTCCTGGATGGGAAAAGTAACTGGGGGTTTGGGGTGGCGAGGGGAGGGATGTGGAGATTCTTAAGCTGAAAAAGAATAGTAGGGAATAAGGAAAAAGATTTTGGTCACGACAGGGTTTGAGCTAGGCTGAGGAAATTTATCCAAATGAAGTAGGGTACCCAAATTAAAAGCTTCCACTTTCCCCCACCTAGGGTGGTGATGACTTGGATCCTAACTATGTGCTGAGTTCCCGTGTTCGAACTGGCCGGAGCATCCGAGGATTCTGCCTGCCCCCACATTGTAGCCGGGGCGAGCGCCGAGCCATAGAGAAGCTCTCTGTGGAAGGTATCACCTCACCAGCAGGGGAGGGGGTAGCACATTTGACACTGAGGTCCTCAGACAGACTTTCTATAAGCCCATGTGGGACCTAGCATCTAGGGAAGTACTCTAGCTGGGGCTCAGGAGACCTATGTTTGACCTTGATATGATCTTAAGTTACAGCAAAAGACAGCCCACTGAACTTGCACCACTTTTTAAGGAAGGACATTTGAAAAGCTAGTACTTCAAATTGTCCTGTTAAATAATTCCTGGAACTTGCTTTGTAGCCTTTTGGACCACTTGTCTTTGGACACCTTAAGCCAAGAATGGAATTTGCTGAAGCCTGACTGCTTGAGGCCTCTTGATTCTGAGGTGCTGCTGTCCCCAAGGTGGAGCCAGTGAGGCAGTAATATTGCCCCCCCCCCCCCCCCCCATAGCTGCTATAGATGCACCTTGGATCAGCCTGTCACCTCCACATTCTTGGCCTCTCAGGCAGGGCTTCAGCTGTCTTATGACACACTGACGTCTCAGAATCACAACAGGGGTCACATGGGCCCCTGTGCTCATTGATTGAGCAGGGAAAGGGGCTAAATCTCTTTCCTTCTATTGGATGTTGCAAATTTTCTTCCCAACCCCTGCTGCTGCCACCCACTTTGACCAATGGAGATTCAGGGGCAGTAGCTCAAGGCTGGAGTTGGAAAGGGGAGAAAGGCATTAATTGATCCTGATAGACCCTAGTGAGAGTTGGGTCAGCTGAGTTCCTTTATATTTCCCTAGGGAATTGAGATGAGAGGCATCTGGTACTATGTATGCTCTCTATCTAGGCTGAGGCCCTAGCTCAGGTATTTGGCAGGTGTGGGACTTTGGACTAGTCCTCACCTTTCAGTTTCAGGGCAGAAACAACTTTGACAATCATGAGAGTGTGAAAGCTTTGTCCTGATTTGTAACTTAAACTTCCAAGACATGACGCAACTCCCTTAGCAGGCCCAACAGTTGGGTGGGCTTGGGTATCTCAGGCCTGGTAAGGCTCCCTCAGATCCCCTGACTGCCTCTTCCTGGTACCCCCTCAAAGCCTGAGACGGTCATTTTCCTAGCCTCCTCTAAACTTTTCTATTTCTCTTTCTCCCTGATTTCTCTGCTTTCCCTCTCTCTTAAACAGCCAAACTTGTCTTAATGTGAACTTGTTTTGCTTGGCCGTAGAGTCCAGAACTTAGGATATGTGAGGAAGGAAGGTCTTACAGACCTTCAGCAGTATAATGAGCTCCTTGTCGGGATCTCAAGGCTGGATGACCCCTTTGGGGAGATTCTAGGTGGGAATTCCAGTTCAGATAGCAAGTGAATGTGAACCCTGCCAGACTCAAGAGGTCTGGTGACCCCATAGCCGAGGGCAGGGGCAGGAGTGTAGGGCTGTGTGGGTTTTCATCACAGCCTTGTGGCCTTCTGTCAGGAGCCTCAGGTCTGACTTATTGATTGCCTGCAGCTCTGGCCAGCCTGGAAGGTGACCTGAATGGGAAGTACTATGCTTTGAAAAACATGACTGAGCAGGAACAGCAGCAGCTGATTGATGACCACTTCCTTTTCGACAAGCCTGTCTCCCCACTCCTCTTGGCCTCTGGTATGGCCCGAGACTGGCCCGATGGCAGGGGTATTTGGTAAGTCCTTAGGCAAAAACTTCAGGATCCAGACCTAAAACTGGGACCCTAAAGATCCATCTAGGTCAAGCCCTTTTGTGGAAAGGAGAACCTGAAACCCAGAGAGGAAAGCTCTTAGCCCCGCTCCCACCTCCTCCCCAGGCCATGCCAGAAACCTTGAGATTTTAAGATCTACTGACAGCTTGGGGGAAAATACTTTACAATTGTGAAACACTCTAGTCATAAGGATCCTTAATAAACCTAGACCTTCACCCCTTGCCTTTTACAGATGGGAGGACTGAGGTCCAGAGGTAGGGAGGGACTTGCCAAGTCATTAATAGAAATGAACATGTGCTATCATACTTAAGTTAGACAAAGCAATTCGTCATGGCCTCTCTGCAAGGGAAGTACAAAGATTTTAACACATTGGGATCCATCATCACCTCGCTAGCAAGTATTGAAAGGTACTCTGTCCCCTGCTTTGGACTCCTTTGAAGTAGCAGAGCTGGGTTTCAAACCCAGGTCACCTGGATACCAGAACTGCTTCAGTCACCTGGGGTTTTCTTCTTGGGAAGGGGGGAGGGTCACCTGCCTCAATCCTTAATAGCTGTGATCATGGACAAGTAAAGTCACCACCTTCCTGGCTTCCAGACTAGCAAGCAAGGTCGAGGAGGTTTAACCACACCCAGACTTGTGCTGTCTGCCTGGTTAGCCCAGCCTGCTAGCTACTGCCAAGAAGCATCCCCAGTTTCCCAGTGTGGGAACGGGCCTGTGACAGACTCAGGCTCAGCCTGACTGGCTGAGGGTGCCAGGAATGTGACCCCCGCTGTAGCTAGGTAGCTAGGCTTAGGTTGGTCTTTCTGGCTCAGGTTAGCTTTAGTCCCTCTATCCCCCAATCCACACCTCACCTTAAACCCTCCTTACCCAACGCACACAAACATCTGGAACACGTGGAAGCAGTCCTGGTGATTTTAACTTGTCTGATGGCAAGACAGTAGGTGCTGAGTTGACATCTAGGTGAGATCCCACACTGCATGCTCAGCAATGACCTCAGTATTCCAGTTGGGAGTGCTAAGTTCGTAAATGCCCTTGGGCTCTTTGCCTCCTCCCCCCCAGGCTGCAGGATTTAGAGCTGAAGTAGAAAAGACTATAAACATTGAGTTGTTAATTCTAAATTGTTCTAAATTCTCTCCTGTCCCTTCCCCAATACAGTGAAAAGGCAAGAAATAAACACTTCATGATATATATGAAATCACCACAATAAGATTTCCATATTAGCCATGTTGGGGATGGGGAAAAAAATACACAAAGTGAAAAAATAAACCCATGTGCACTCAAGGATCAGACCATCGGTTCTATCTGGTGAATAGCAGTTTTCATCATGAAGCCTTAATTGTTCAAGAGTTAGCTAGGTCTTTCCACAGTTGGATGTATTAGACCTTAGACATTTCAGGCCCGCAGAGCTCACTCTCCCAAGGTCACACAGTTAGTAGGATTTCAAACCCATCCTTTCTGATTCCAAACTTGGCATTGTTAATCTGTCCCTTTTTTAGTCTCAATTCTTCACAATTTAGCTAATTAGTCAAACCAGCCCAAGAAATAGCCCCAACCAGGCCTAAATCCTTTGTTGCATTAATTTAAAACTCCTTCCCCACCCCCTACTAACCAATCTTAGGTGAGAGGTTTAGCAGGCAAGAGGATACATGAGGCTGTTCTGCTTTTTGGGGGTGATTATTAGGGATCATCAGTTAGGTATGGTAGGAGTGGATGTCCTGGAGTCACTTTTAAGGTCCTAGGATTCACCCTTTCAAGACAGTTTAAACTGTCTTTTTTGCTGTACATACTCTTCCCTCTCCCCCCTCCCCCTTTGCTCCCTAGGTCCCCTGTCTCAAACCTCAGGGCTTGGCTGCATCTCAGCAGTCAGGTGGCTGAGTTGAGTCTTAACTATGGGATGGGTACAGCTTTGCAGCAGTGGGGAGGAGGGGAAGGCTGGGACTGGTATTGCAAAGGCAGGACAGATGTACCTGCAGAGCTTCCTCCCTTGCCAAGGCAAGGGAGGGAGGCTACTCTGGTGCCAGGGCCTGGTAGGTTCCCTTCCCCCACCTTCCCTTAGGCCAGTTTCCCCTGACCTTCACAGGGACAGGCCTGGGACACATGCTTTGTCCCAGAAAGACCATTCTCTAATCTTCTACACTAGGGATGAACATGTCAAGGTCATGGCCATAGTTTTGCTTTATTTCTGCCTTAGAGCAGGGAGTACTTTGCCATCCCGCATAACGTGACCTTGTCCAATTCATTTCCTCTGTCCTGGCCCCTTCTAAGATTAGGGGAAGGAGCATTGGGTTTGGAGTTTGACTGGGTAAACTAGCACCTCTGGACACCTAGAAAATGGGGTAGAGGGCACTTGGGAACTAGGAATCAGGGGTTCTTAATCAAATCCTAACTTTATTATATAATTTGTTTCAATTTAATTTCAATATAATTTGAAAACAATTTTGAACCATTTCCTTTGAAACAATTTTGTTTCTTAGGTATATTATGCAGATGAAAACCTGAAGGGGTTTTGTTTAAGTGGAGCTTAGATTGTGCCCTGAAATTTGCATTGAAGCATCAGCTCTTATCAGGACCTTGTAACACCTGGATAAAAGATTTTAAATCATTGATCTGGGGTTGAATTGATCTCACCCTTACTAGACTTAAACACTTTGGACAAGCTTGTTTCCTCCCCTCAGCATTTAGCTAGATAAAAGGTTAGGTTAAATTGGCAATGCCAAGTCCCTTACTTTGAGCTGAACTACTGACCTCAGTCTCCTTCAGGATGATCTTGCTGTAGAACCCTTATCTTAGAACAGGACCATGGCCTTGAATTCACTAACACTCTACTCCCAGGCATAATGACAACAAGACCTTTCTGGTGTGGATCAATGAGGAAGATCACCTGAGGGTTATCTCCATGCAGAAGGGAGGTAACATG
Source organism: Vombatus ursinus (assembly GCF_900497805.2). Classification (NCBI taxonomy): domain Eukaryota; kingdom Metazoa; phylum Chordata; class Mammalia; order Diprotodontia; family Vombatidae; genus Vombatus; species Vombatus ursinus. Next base: position 11,928,116 of record NW_020947062.1, on the reverse strand, counting down.
AAGGAGGTGTTCACACGTTTCTGCACCGGGCTCACCCAGGTAAGGGAGCTATCTTCATGTTAGGAGGGAATCTTCAGCTATTTCTAAAAACCTCCACTAGGTAATACAAAGAAACTCAGATGAGGAGATAAATCATCCAGAGGTCAGTTAATAACCAAGTCAGTCCACAGTATTAAGCTCCTATGTGCCAGACACATGGATGTCTAGTAAGTCAGTAACACAAAGACACAATTCTCCACTGATTGGGATTGTAGTGGAGAAACAGTGGGATTCAGAGGAAGAATTGTATGGGGGTCCTGGTGTGTGGTAATGGCGAGGTGTGATGTGTAGAAGTGGTTTTTCCAGAAGGTAACCTTTTGGATAGGTAAATTCTGGCTTATGGACCTCTTCAAAATTTGGAAGTATTGTATTCCAATACTGTAGTCATTAGTTAGAGCTGATTTGTTTGCCCTTTGCATGGCTGTGCTCACCATATGGGAGGTACCATCTTTCATAAGCCCAGGTAGCCACAGCACCTGGCTCTGAGGCTATGGCTTGCCGGGCCTCCCCTGTCACATTTCCTTTGCTCACCTGGTGGCCAAGATTTGTACAGACACTTTGAGAAGTGAAGTTAGGCTTCACTGCCTTTGGGGGATTGACTTGGTGGTGTGGCATCTGCTTCTTTCATTACCATGGCACCAGTCTCTGGGGACCTGCTTCTGATGCCACTGGGCTCCTTTCTTTCCTCTCCACCTCCGCCCCCACAAAGGGAAGGATGCCTATTCCCCAATTGCCTCATGGGGAACCATGCCAACAAGGCTCAACAGAGGCCTTTGGGATGCTCCTGCCTTTGACTATGAGTGCTGCTTCTAAAGAAATGTGGGCTGATTTGTGATTTCCTGTCTTGTGTCCAGATTGAAACTCTTTTTAAGACCAAGAACTACGAGTTCATGTGGAATCCCCACTTGGGCTACATCCTTACGTGCCCCTCTAACCTGGGCACGGGCCTACGTGCAGGTGTCCACATCAAACTTCCCCACATGGGCAAGCATGAGAAGTTTGGCGAGGTGTTGAAGAAACTGAGGCTGCAGAAGAGGGGCACAGGTATGTATGGAAGGCAAGGGGCATGGGTGAAAGGAGGCTGAGGGGGCAAACATTAAGACATTACCTTTGGAACCAGAAAATTTCCGGTTATATTCCATACTGGTAATCCCTCTGGATCCTGTTCTCATAGCTCTCAAACTCGCAATTCTACTCCTTTTCTCACTTCAGAGAAAAGTCCCTGGCTCTGCCATTCACTGGCTGGAACATTGAATTAGTCCCTTCCTGTCTCTTTGCCTCGGGTTCCTCCAGCTTTAAAACAGCTCTGAGGCTTACAGAGTGACTTCTTTACAACAGGGTACAACATCTGTGTCAGGGAAAGCAGGGAAAAGTTATCCACTTGAGAGATGAGGGTACTTAGGCTTTGAGAAATACTAGCTAAGGTCCTCTGCCACCAAATATAGTGCTCTTAGGGTCTGTCAGCATTCTTTCTGCATACCCTCTTCAAGGGGTTGGACTGAAGATCTCCAAGGTCTCTAACACCTTTTTCCTTGTACAGGGGGTGTGGACACAGCAGCTGTGGGTGGTGTTTTTGACATCTCCAATGCTGACCGATTGGGCTTCTCAGAGGTGGAGCTGGTGCAGATGGTGGTAGACGGTGTGAAGCTGCTCATTGAGATGGAGAAGCGTTTGGAGCAGGGCCAGTCCATTGATGACCTTATGCCAGCCCAGAAATGAGCAGTTGGCCCCCTGAATTTTGCGCTTCCTAATTTATTGGATGAACGAATAACCACCATCCTTCCTGCCTATGGCCTCCTGGGGGGCTCCGGATGCAGCCTACTTAATCATGCTGTAGAGAAGTCTTCCTTCCATCTTTCGGTGTTAGAGTTTTATTTTTGATGGCTGAGATGTTGCTGAATGCTGAAATAATAAAACTATTGTTTTGGCCTGACCAATGTCTCAGGGCAATTAGAAACAAGGCTCATGCTGAGGCATGTTCTCATTTTCTTCCTGACCCTCTAGAATCAAAGATTTCCAGAGAGGAAGGAGGCCCTAGTGCACAGTGGGGGCTTGCCAGATGTTTGTATTCACCATCTCAAGCCTTTAACCTTGAGGAATCCCTGCATGACACGCCCACCCCCCCACATCCCATCCCACTACATTTAGTATATGCACCCCTAACCTTTTTTTTTTTTTTATCTGCTTGATATGTAGAATTATAGAAGGCAAGTCATTGAATCTGCCTCTGGGCATAGTAATCAAAGTTTAGGTAATATGTACTAAGTAGGTTTGAGGATGAGGAAGTGTTATGAATGGGAGATAGGATTGGTGAGTTGGGTAAAAGGTGATAATTTAAGATTCTTTACCTAAAGCCACAGAACATGTTCATATTGAATATGTTCATACATGTTTATAACAGACCTATAATTTCAAGCCAACATTTTGCTGATATTGGAAAAGTTTAGGGAAGTTAGGAGTATTAGGAGTTTTCCTGTAGCCTGTTGCCAGTTTTGTTCTTACCATATCAGACTCATTCTAAACTTAGGTTGGGGGTCAGGTTGCATAGCCCTGTCTCCCAACTTTCGTACCTTCTGCCTTGGCTCAATTCCTTCTGTGCCATACAACACCCCCCCCCCCCCTCCTAAACTTGGGTCCTGAAGATTGAATTTTGGCACCAGAAAGGAAAATGTACCCCCCCCCCCCCCATCCTTACCTCTAGGGTTCTTAATAGCTAAAAGTAAACTTGGTTGGGCAAGTAGGCCTTTCAAAATGAGCATTTTAAGCACCTAGCCAACTGTTAGGCTGAGGATGCAAAGGATGTCAGTCTGTCAGGTTACATTCATGGCATTATATTCATGTTCTCAAATAAGTAAAAATGAGGGGAATCTTATAGTTGGGGGAAACAAAGCCCAAGTAACACTTGGGCTTGGTGGAGAGCATTGTGCTACTACAACTAGACAAGTGTTTCTAAAAACCACTTGCAAAAAAATCTAAAAAATAAAAACCCCACATCGATATAGGGACCTCACACTTGAGTGACATAAAATGGGAATTTAATGCACACAAAGGGTGGTGGCTCATGTTAAATACATGAATATAACATAGTGGCCTTGTGGGCAATACAGGGTGGGGTACATTCAATCCAAGATCCTGGTCTGACCAAGTCTTCTACCTACCCCTATCTCATGCACCATTAGGCATTCTACTTTGACAAAGACATAAGTTTGCGTGCAGAAATGGGTATTCATCTGATGGATTGCAGTTTGAGTTGCAAGTGGTGCAGTTTTCTGCATACCTAATGTTTCTCAGACAAAAATCTTAAACTGGAAATTCAAGTTATGCTCAGATTGTTCCCTAATATATCAATTGTGGTGGAACGAATTAGCATTTTCAAAAGTTACAGTGAAATTGACTGCAAGGATGTTAGTTTGGCTGGAACTAAAGGGTGAGGAGGAGGAATTTGTAATGAACCTGGAAAGACAGGCTCGAGCCAAATGAAAGGTTTTCAAATGCCAAGCAAAATTGGTATTTTGTTCTGGAGGCCATGGGGAGCCACTGAAGGCTCTAGAGGGGAGTGATGTGATCAGACCTGTATTTTATGAATAAGTTGGCCAGCTGATTGGAGAAAAGTGAGTCTGGAAGCAGGGAAGGCAATAGTCTTAAGCGAAAGGTGAAGGTGAGACTGGAGTAGTGGTAGGTGGTGTAAATGTAGAGATGGGAAAGGATTCAAGGAGCTGAAATTAAGACAGCATATCAAGGGGAGGGAGAGCCTTTTCAGGCCCCCCTCCCCCTACCTGAGGTCTAGAATTAGCTGACAAGCTTTTATTTCCTCTCTAGAGTGGACATTCCTGAAACCTTGTGTGTGGGCCACAAGGCATAAACTTGAAAGGAGTGGTTGCATCCATTCAGGATGAGACATGAACTAGAGAAGTTCACAAGGGCTCCTCCTGCACCTAATTTTGCCCCTCTGAAGCAGGGGGTCGATTTCTGTAGCAATTCCCCTGGGAAGGGCAGCTCCTGGCATTACTGGAAGCATCTGCTGGTGTTGGCTCTGGAGAGGGGGCAGTGGGACAGCTAGCCCCATCCCTGGCATCTGCTCTGGAAAAAACTAGAAGGGATGGGATCCGTGGGTCTTGGGGGCCACTGTTCAATTCTGGTGGCCGTCCCTTTAAATGTCATCTCAAACTGATTCCTCATGGCTTTCTGGCTTGTCCTCATGGCTGTTGGGTAGGTGATTCAGGTTCCTTTCAGTAGCAGGTTCCTAAGTTGTGAAACTGAGTTACTGGGGGAATGGTGGTGCCTTTAACAGAAATAGGGAAGTTAGGTGGCAAAGTTAGGAGAAAGAATGAGTTCTTATAAGTCCCAAGACTTGTTGAGTTTGAGATACTCGTGGGACATCTAGGTGGAGATGTCAAAAGGCGGTTGGGGGTGTAACACTGAAACTAAAGAGAGAGATTAGGGCTGGACATAGAAATTCAAGAGTCACCTGCAAGGAGATAATTGAACCCATGGGATCACTGAGTAAATGCAGAGAGAGAAGAGGGCCTAGGACAAAGTCCTGGATTGCACAAACATGGGGAATTAGGATGATGATCCTGCAAAAGAGACTGGAAAGGACTAGTTCTACAGGTCACCAAAACTCATGGAGGAGAGAAACTTCTGAAAGCCACTTTTCCCTGAATTAGTTTTCTACCTATTACATAGGGTTATTGATCCATCGTCCCCATCTTCACTAGGGTTAAGACCCAATCAACGCCTTAAGCACTAGCCCAGGTGATCTGATTCAGAGGATGGAAGATAATAGGAGCCTAGCTTTATTCTCTTTGCTCTCCTTCCTCACGTTATGCCTATTGGATTCTTTTCACCAAGTCTAGATTCCAGAAACTGCAACCCCTCTTTCCCACACCCTTCTCTTATCTTCACTCCCTTTGGCTCACAGATTGACATCTGAAGGCTGCACCTTCAGCCAATATTCAGTCCTATTACCTCAAGTCGGATTGCATGGGGAGACGAATAAAGAGCTGGAGGTGGTCTGCTCCCAACTCTGCTAGTAACTCAATGAGTCTGGTGAGTGCCTGCTCTAGCACAGTTGGTCTCTATCTGCTGTAATCCAGTGTAGAAAATGTTAACCCACTGGATTGAGAGTTAGGCAACCTGGGTTCACGTCCCATTCCCAGCAATTATTAGATGTGACCATGGGCAGGTCACTTACTAATCAGGGTCCTGGTTTCTTCTGTAGAATTAGTACTACCCAGGGAGCAGCTAGGTGGCGCAGTGGATAGAGCACTGGTTCTGGAGTCGGGAGGACCTGAGTTCGAATCTGGCCTCAGACACATAAAAACTCCCTAGCTGTGTGACTCTGGGCAAGCCAAATGCCTCACTTAAAAAAAAATTAGTACTACCCATCTCACAAGGTAGTTGTGAGGAAAGTCTTTTATAAAATTCATTCATTTAAAATTCCACCAACTCTTAAGCTTCCCCTGAAACAGAGACCCATCTTTTTAATATCAGAATTCTTCCTTTCACTCTGCTGAGGTATCAGTTTCTGAAGAATCCAAGCTGGAGTTCACCCAAGTGGCAAAGCAGAGACACCTGGGAGGTGTGAGTGGGCTGTGACATATTGGCAACAAAGAACTTTGCAAGAGAGATGCCATAAAGGATGCCATCAGAGAGCAGTATGACTGAGATAGAAGGTGGGCTGGTCTTGTAGGAAGAACAAGATATGGATGCACAGCTTGTGTTCTCGGCTGTTAAGCATCCATTTACTTGAGGGCAGAAACAGGAACTGCATGGGAGAAGAGGTGTGGCGTCTCTATCACCCGGAACCATATGGGACCCACCCCAGCAGTGGTGCCCCACCCCTTCCCCCATCAGAATGTAAGCACCTTGAGGGCAGATGCTGCCCATCTTTTGGCTTGCATTTTTATCCACTTGGCAAAGTCATGGGAGCTTAAGAAGTGGTTGTTGCTTGCCTGCCTGCATGGAGGCAATGTTCACGTCCGTTTAAGTATAAAGGAGTTATCAGTGTTATTAGTCCTCCTCTGCTGCCTCACTGTGGTCCCTTGGGTGCCTGCAGGCTCTGTCAGCACAGCTTGGGAACATTCTGCTAGCCTGAGAGGGCTCTGAGTGGGACCCCTGGGACTAGCACCTGGGGCCAAAGGGACCGCATAGCTAAGGGCAGGGAGCCAGGGGGTTGCTCACTACGTGAAAGATTTTTCAACCACAGCAATTCAATATCTCCTAAGGCATAGAGGGGTTGTCAAGCAGTCAAGTGAATCTGAGCGTGTGATTGCTAATATTATTGATTGGAGAACCAGCTTTGCAAAAGAGAGAGAAGCTTATTACCAAAGGGTTGGCTAAGGGATATATTTTTTAATTTTTTAATTAGTTAATTTATTTTTAGTTTTCAACATTCACTTCCATAAGCTTTTGAGCTTTCGATTTTCTCCCCCTCCTTCCCCTCTCCCCTCCCCAAGATGGTGCACAATCTGATATAGGCTCTACATATTAAACATTTTCCCATTATATTCACATGTTGTAAGGAAGTGTAGAACCAATGGGAGGAAGTACGAGGAAGAAGAAACAAAACAAAACAACAAAAGAAAGAGATACTTGCTGAGAAAAGTCAAGTCCATGAAAGTTAGTCATCATACAATGATGCTGTTACTGTGTACAGTGTTCTACTGGTTCTGCTCACTTCACTCAGCATGAGTTAAGGGATAATTTTTTTTTTCTTCATGGCAATATTCTTTTTTTAAAATTAATTTATTTTGATTTGTCATGGCAATATGCTTTAAATTTTTTTAAAATTACCCCCCTCCCTTAATAGTATTTTATTTTTTCCAATTACATGCAAAGATAGTTTTCAATATTCACTTTTACGAGATTTTGAGTTCCAAATTTTTTCTCTCTCCCTAAGACAATATGCAAATCTGATATAAGGGACAGCTAGGTGGTGCAGTGGATAGAGCATCGGCCCTGGAGTCAGGAGGTACTGAGTTCAAATCCGGCCTCAGACACTTTATACTTACTAGCTATGTGACCCTGGGCAAGTCACTTAACCCCGATTGCCTCACCAAAAAAAGAAACAAACAAAAAAACAACCTGATATAGGCTATACATGTTATACATATTAAACATTTCCACATAAGTTGTGTTGTGAAAGAAGAATCAGAACAAAATGGAAAGACCACAAAAAAGAAAAAAAAGAGAAAATGGTATGCTTCGATCTGCATTCAGACTCCATATTCTTACTTTGTATATGATCAGCATGTGAGTCCCTTTGAATTGTCTTAGATCATTGCAATGCGGAGAAGAGCTAAGTCTATCAGAGTTGGTTACTATGTACAATGTTTTCCTGGTTTTGCTCACTTTACTCAGCATCAGTTCATGTAAGTCTTTCCAGGTTTTTCTGAAATCTGCCTGCTCATTATTTCTTTTTTTTGTTTGTTTTTAGTGAAGCAATCAGGGTTAAATGACTTGCCCAGGGTCACACAGTCAGTAAGTGTCATGTGTCTGAGGCTGGATTTGAACTCAGGTCCTCCTGACTCCAAGGCCAGAGCTCTATCCACAGGGCCACCTAGCTGCCCCTGCTTATCATTTCTTAATGCACAATAGTATTCTATCACAATCATATACCACAACTTGTTGAGGCATTCCCCAACTGATGGGCATCCCCTCAATTTCCAATTCTTTGCATGGCAATATTCTTTTTTTTGTTTGTTTGTTTTTTTAGGCAATTTGGGGTTAAATGACTTGCCCAGGGTCACACAGCTAGTAAGTGTCAAGTATTTGGTCTCAGGCCAGATTTGAACTCAGGTCCTCCTGACTTCAGGGCCGGTGCTCTATCCACTGTGCCACCTAGCTGCCCCACTGCATGGCAATATTAAAAAATGAAAAATGGCCTAATAAGTTTGAAGAGAGTCTCCAGAGAGATGAAATCAAAGTTCCTTGAATCATGGAATCAGAACAAAACCCTGACTTGGTCACATTCCAGCAAGGAGATGACAATACAATGATAATACAACATAAAATGAAATCTGGGTCAGCAGAGTTGTGCAGGTTCACAGAAGAGAAACTAATATTAGATTTTGGGGGGGGGGGAGTGAGGAGGGATGGTTGGTCAGAGGGATAAGGGAAAGCTTCCTGGAGGAGATGTGAGAAAGGCATCATGGAATAGTAGAAAGAACACTATTCTTGGAATAGAAAACCACAATTTGTGTTGAGTCCCATGTCAACCACTGCCCATGTGATTTTGGGCAAACTATTTCCTCCTTTGGGTCTTAACTTCCTCATCTGTAAAATTCAGGGGTTCAATTATGATTTCAAAGGTTTCTTCCAGGTCTGATATTGTGTGATTCTAATTTAAGCTGGGCCTTAAGAGACATAGGATTTGAAGAGACTCAGAGGAGAAATCGGGGAATTCCAGGCAAGTAAGTCTGGAAAGGGAAAAAAATGAGCTGGGAGCATGTGGTACCTGTTAGACTGAGCATGATTCCTTTCTCATTTGGCCAGCTTTTCTTCTGACCCACCCTGATCTGTGTGTATGTGTGTGTGTTTTCTCCTGACTGTCTTGCCTGTAGTGTATGCGCATGTTGTATGAGATTTGTGCCCAGCCCAGCTCTGACCTCCTGGCTTCTTTCCCAGGCATGGCTAGATCTTGATCTTAGAGCTGGGTCAGAGATGGCTGGGAAACTGCCAGAGGAAAAGGGGTGACTGGGAAGGTTCTGAAGCTTCTCTCTGAAGCTGGGGCCACAAGAAGGAGGGCTCAGACAAGGAAGGGGGGCCAGATGGCCTCTGGGGGCCTTCGTTAAGAATGTCATGGCTGCGGCTCAGGGGAAAATTCTTAAGGATAGATATGATCATGAAAGAAAAAATAGACCATTATGTAACATTTGAAATGTTTTTGTAAGAATAAAAGGAATTCAGATAAAATATGACAAACCATCAAATGGGAAAAAAATTTGCATCAAACACTGTCGATAAAAGTCTGATATCCATGACACACCAGGAGCTGAGACAAATATATGGGAACAAGCGCTGTTCTCCAATTGAAAAAATGATCAGAGGATATGGACAATTTTCCTTTCTTTTGGCCCAGACCTGCAGTTTCATTGATATATGGAATAGCAACAGGGTGGCAATTTATAGTCTGAAAGGGTGTCTTGGAACAGAGAGGTTAGGTGACTTGTCCAGTGTGTTACACCAGTATGAATTATCGTGACTCTGGGGCAGAGCATCTATCTACCACGCCAGACTATCTGTCTAATAAAAGTCTTGAAAATCAGAACAGCTAATGAACAACCATGTGAAAACATGTTCCAAATCACCAATAAGAGAAATAGAAATCAAAGCTACTCTGAGGTGGCTAATTATTAGGGGAGGTTCATCCAGGAATGGCTGTTATCTAAAAACTAAAGATCTCAATTAAAACAAAAACCACTTTTTTAATTAAAGGAAAAATAAAATAAAACCAGAGGGTTGGATGAGAAAGATCATTCTAGATCTGATATAATCTATAGTTCTAAGTCAACCTGCTCCATTTTGAGCTGTGTCCTAGAGATGCAGAATCTTATCTTGGAGCAGTAGGGCATCTGTAGAAGTCATCAAATCTGAGCCCCTGCCTTCAAGAAGCTAAATGTATTAAAAAAAAAAAACTACCAATGACACTGAATATCTTTTCTCTTAGAGCAGAGAATGTTAGTATTAGATGGCATTTTCAAATATAAAATGACTAGGATGGAAAGTTTCTTCAAGACCGTATAGTCCAACCTACTCATTTCACAGATGGGGAAACTGAAGCTCTGAGATGCTCCTAAGAAAGTTAGGCTAGTTTTTCCTTAAAAGGTATTGAGGGGCAGCTAGGTAGCACAGTGGATAGAGCACCAGTTTTGGAGTCAGGAGGACCTGTGTTTAAATCCAGCCTCAGACACTTACTAGCTGTGTGACTCTGGGCAAGTCATTTAACCTTGATTGCCTCCAAAAAAATTATTGAGACCGTACTGGAGACTTGGTTGCTTAGGGGACTAAAGACTCCAGCTGTTGACATAATTTCCTGGTCACCTGAGTACGAAGCCTCCACAAAGAACTCCAAGAACTGTCTTTGATGCTTGGCTGGTTAAAAAAAAAAAATTAAAAAAAATTAAAGAAAAGGAAAAAAGATGGACATCTTGGTGTCCTCAATACCTATCCTTGTTGAAAATTCTTCTCATTATGGTCAAGGAAATCTCTTTTTGTTAACTGTTGAATGATCTCTGAGTGTCTCATTTTGCTTCCACATTGGACCCAAAATATCAGGGGACTGGTCTGATTCAGGTCCAGACCAGGACACCAACTTTCCCAATCCCTAAACTGTCTGATTCAGGTTATGCCTTTGTCCCACTTCTCTTAATCCAAGGAAACACGGGGCTCCCAAAATCAGAAGTGGCCTGCTCTATTCCCTAATAGATCACCATTCCATTAGGAAAATGGATCTTATTGTAAAAAAGATCTAGAACTTGGAAGGTTCTCCTATTTCCAGTGCCCCTCCCCTTTCTTCTTCTTCTTTTTCTTTTTTTTTCTTTTGGTAAGGCAATGGGGTTAAGTGACTTGTCCAGGGTCACACAGCTAGTAAGTGTCAAGTATCTGAGGCAAATTTGAACTCAGGTCCTCAGGGCTGGTTTTCTAACCACAGAGTCACCTAGTTGCCCCACCCTCTCTTTTCTTCTTGCAAACCTGGGGTCAGACATAGCCAGCCATATTGTTTTTTGCCGTAAGTCCACTCTTCCCAAACTAAGCCCTTGGCATTCAAAGCCCTTCAAAATCTAGTCCTAGCACCCTTCTCCTATCTGATCTCTCACTGCCCTTTTCCATAAACCTTCAGTCAATATCATAGATCCATAGGGCATTAACATCAAGAACATAGAGATCTATTCCAACTTCTTCACTTTCTAGATGGGAAAAACAAGCTAAGAGGGAAACCTTTTACACAAGATTAAAGCAGTTTAATGAGAAGGAGGACTAGAGGTCTGATGAGGGCAAAGAGACTCAGACCTCCAAAATATTCCTGTAAGTTATGCCCCTATTGCACATGCCTGGGATTTACTCTCCCAGTCCCCACTTGCACTGGCTGATAGGGCCCCCAGAGATTGGCTGCTACATTTCCCCTGTATTCTAGGGGACCTTGGGAGGTTGGGAGGTGTCTTTCTATTGCTATAGCTCTTGAGCTCCTACCAGTTTGTTCCCCTTATTTTCAGCTGATATCAATTAGCCAGCTAGATAATTAACTTACTTTTTTTTTTTAAACTAACTTTTGGAAATAGGTATTTCCTACAATTAATACCAAATATCCTCCCTCCCACCCAGAGACCATGACAAACTATTTTACAAGTACATAGAAAGTCTAGGGGAAAGTGGGTTCAAGCTAAGAGGCTAGGTGGCAAAGGCATAACTCATCGTTCTTTTAGAGTCCTCAAGATTTCTCCCTTAGGGAGAGTGACATTTTTTTGCTGGGCTCCTTATAGTCTCAGATTTCCTTTCCTCATTGCATCCACTCTGTCTGCTCCTCCCAATGCAATCACTATCAGCTGTTCCAGAGAACCTGCTAGAACCTAGATACAGGAAGAGGAAATCTCCAGACCCTTTGAAGTTTGTAAGGTCCTCCTCCAGCCAAGGATAGGGGTGGGGTTGGGGTGCGGGGTGAAGGAGACCAAGGCCAAGGCAGAGATCTTTTCCTCCTCTCAAATTAATTCCTTCACAGAAAGGAACTTATCTGTTCTTTTTTTTTTTTTAAAGGCAATTGGGGTTAAGTGACTTGCCCAGGGTCACACAGCTACTAAGTGTCAAGTGTTTGGTCTGAGGCTGGATCTGAACTCAGGTCCTCCTGACTTCAGGGCCGGTGCTCTATCCGCTGCATCACCTAGCTGCCCCACAAAAACTTATCTGGAAAGTTTCAGACATCTAAGCCACCAAGCTTGAATCTGTCAGTTGCAAACTCGTGCTCCAGTCTGATGCTTCACAGGGTTTAAGCAAGTACCTCCACCAATCCAAACATGCTTCCTGTGTGGTTTCATTTCATTTCCCTCACTGGCCTTCAAGAACTTTTAAATGTTTAAGACCTTTCAGACTTAGTCTAAAGCCTAGAGTTGATTAACTCATTCAATAGAGCTGTTTAGGTCTTGTCCAAACTTAGCTCTTACCTCACATTGAATGACTGATTGTTCTTACAGCTGTTGGTATCTAATTACTCACTTTAACTGGTAAGGTAACTGATTGACTCAATTTACTTCCATTTCCCTTCTTTAAGACTGGGATATAAATTGATTTTTTTCCAATTCAGTGGCCACGGTTGAGTTTTCCAAATTTTCTGGCATATTGAGCATAGCACTTTAACAGCATCATCTTTTAAGCTTTTAAATAGCACTAGCCTTATTGTTAGCAGTGTTTCCTAAGGCCCATTTGACTTCATTATCCAGGATGTCTGACTCTAGATTGGTAATGTGGTTATCAGTGATGTTAAGATCTTTTTAGTATAGTTCTTTTGCATATTCTTCTGACCTCTTCTTAATCTCTTTTACTTCTGTTAAGTCCCTACCATTTTTGTCTCTTATCACACCCATTTTTGCATGAAACATTCCTTCAATATTTCTAGTTTTATAGAAGAGATTTCCTATCTTTCTCGTCCCATTGTTTTCTTCTATTTCTTTGCACTGATCATTTAACAAAACCTTATCTCTCCTTGCTATTCTCTGGAATTTTGCATTCAGTTGGGTGTATCTTTCCTTTCTCCTTTCCTTCTTTCCTCAGCTTTGTAAAACCTCATCAGACAGTCATTTTGCTTTCTTACTCTTCTTTTTCTTTTTTTCTTGTTAATTAATTTATTTTTAGTTTTCAACGTTCACTTCCGTAACATTTTAAGTTTTAAATTTTCTCCCCCTCCCAATCCTCGCCTCCCCAAGACAGCATGCATTCTGGTATAGGCTCTACTTATACATTTGTATTAAGCATATTTTCCCATTAGTCATGATGTAAAGAACAATTATAACTAATGGGAACAACCACAAGAATGAAGAAATACAACAAAACAATAAAGGAAAAGGAGAGCAAATAGTATGCTTCCATCTGCATTCAGACTCCATAGTTCTTTCTCTGGATGTGGATAGCAATTTCCACCGTGAGTCTTTTGGAGTTGTCTTAGATTCTTGTGTTGCTGTGAAGAGCCAAGTCTATCAAAGTCAGTCATCCCATAATGTGACTATTATGTTCTCCTGCTTCTGCTCACTTCACTCAGCATCAGTCCATACAAGTCTTTCCAGGTTTTTCTGAAGTCTGCCTGCTCATCATTTCTTATAGCACAATAGTATTCCATCACATTCATATACCACAACTTATTCAGTCATTCCCCAGTTGATGGGCATCCTCTCAATTTCCAATTCTTTGCCACCACAAAAAGAGCTGCTATAAATATTTTTGTACATGTGGGTCCCTTGCCCATTTTTATGATCTCTTTGGTATACAGACCTAGAAGTGGTATTGCTGGGTCAATCATTTTTTTCTTTGGAATGTTTTTTGTTGCTGCCTCCTGTACAACATTGTGAGCCACTCTATCTACAAGAACAAATCCCTTAAATCTATTGTCACTTCCAGTTCACAATCGTAAGAGATGTTATTTAGGTCACACCTCTATGGTCTGATGGCTTTCCCTACTTTCTTCAATTTAAGTCTGAATTTTACAGAATTTTGCTCATGATCTGAGCCACAGTCAGCTCCAGGTCTTGTTTTAACTGACTGTATAGAGCTTTTCCTCCTTTGGCTGCAAAGTATATAATCAATTTGATTTCAATATTGACTACCTGGTGATGTCCATGTGTAGAATTACTTTTCGGTTCGTTGAAAAAGATTGTTTGCTATGACCAGCAAGTTTTCTTGACAAAACTCTGTTTATGGAGTCTCTGCCCTGCTTTATTTTGTACACCAAGGCCAAACTTGCTTTTTATTGCAATACCTTTTGATTTCCTATTTTAGCATTCCAGTACCCTATGATGAACGTGGAGTCATCTGCAAATCTGATGAGCATGCCATGTTTGCCTTTAACCAAGTAGCTGATAAATGTTAAAGAGCATAGGGCCAAACACAGATCCCTGGGGTATTGCCCTGGAGACCTCCTGCACATTGAGCCATTACCAAACAGTTCTATATTCGACTTGATTGCATTATCTATGGCTGAATCCAGATCTCTTCAGCTTCTCCACAAGATTATTATTTTGCTAAATAAAGATTTGCAGTAAATCTAGGTAAATTATATTCATAGTGTTCTCCTCATCTACTAGTTTAGTAATTCCATTAAAAAAAGAAATGAGGTTAGCCAGGCACAACCTGTTTTTTTCTTGATGGAACTATGTTGTAATCACTGTTTCCCTTTCTAGATGTTAATCAGTCATCTCTTTAATTTATTTTAGACTTTCCCCAAGATCTGAAGTCAAGTACCATCTGCAGACCCAGTTCTCTTTCCTTTTTTGAAAACCAGGCCAACATTTGTCCTCCAATTTTGCTGCTTTTTCTCCTGGTCTTTCCAATATCACTGACAATAGCTCAATAATTATATCTCCTGGCTCTTCCAGGACCCAAGTGTTGGGGTGATGGGACCTAGACCTCTAAAAGGAAAAGACCATGTCTTTGAAAGCAACCCTGCCTGTTGCCAGTTGGGATTTGAGTGTACTAATTCATTCCAGGAAGACTGCACCTTGTACCCTGATATTTTGGGGTTCTCAGCAACCCCAAACCCTGTTACAAGGATGTAACTTCTCTGGGCCAGGTGACTTGCAGTTATCAGGAGCAGCTCCAAGTGCTCTCTTCTTATTATTTCCTTACCTATCTTGGGCTTTAATCTCTATTAGGCATTTTTGTTGTCACTTCCAGTCTAAAGGTAATATCATTTGCAGAAAAAACAGAAGAAAAGTAAGAACAGAACAATTCAGGGGCAGCTAGGTGGATACAGTACTGGCCCTGGATTCAGGAGGACCTGAGTGGAAATCGGACCTCAGACACATAACACTTACTAGCTGTGTGACCCTGGGCAAGTTGCTTCACCCCATTGCCTAGCCAAAAAAACAAACCAAAAAAAAACCTGAACAACTCTCCCTCCCCTCTCCTGTCAGCTATCATTGCGTCATCCACCCCAAGCAAAGATCCAGTACCTTCTCTGATCTTCCTGTCTCTTTTAGCTCCAGTTTGGCCTGTGTGCCAGTCAGGCTTATTTCTGCTTCCTTATGCCTTTGCGCTGTTCCATTGTCTGGAATGTCCTCTTTCCTCCCCTCTGCCTCTCCAGATTTTGCTCAGCCTCCAAAGCCTACCTCAAGGATAGCCTCCTGCAGAAAACCTTCCCTGTTTCCTGTCCTTAGATTCTTGGGGTATTCAGAGTCTGAACCACAGCCTAACACTTAATTGATCCGATGTTTTTAAGGTGTATCTCTCCCTAAAATGTGAACTCCCTAAGGGCAGGTCTGGGTCATTTTTTCTTCAGTTTCCTCCAGAGTGAGTTCTTCAAGGGCTGGGAATGCCCTTGCTCCTCTGTCCCCAAACTGATTTCAGTGAGGTTGGGGATCAGACGCCTTCTTCTCTCAGTCACTC